>NC_056725.1:1528217159-1528224659 GCF_019279795.1 Protopterus annectens | reverse complement strand
CAACGTCTTAGCAAAACACGTAAAATGTCTGAACATAGCAAAGAAAAATACAACCAGCCAGTAATTCACACATGTTTATTATACTCTGATGTCTTGGCCAAAGCCTTCAAGGAGTAAACATTACCAGAAATACATGACTTAATCACAAGAAGCAATTAACACCTAATTACATAATTAAATGCACAGCCTCCAATTACACTTGTCATTTAACCCCCTATGGGATAAAGTATCACAGTTAATATTAATAAATTGAATCTGTACATAACAATTGTCCTTTTATGAATGTTTCATCACACTGAAGAACAGACGTTTTCAGAAGCAGTACCTTGAGACCCACTACTCTCCCCATGGTGAGGTTTATTCAAATGTACAGCTATAGAACTGACATATTTCTTATCAGTAATATGTCTGACATGTTCTAACAACCTTGTTTTAAAACATGTGTTACTGTCCCCCACATAAAATATGTTACAAGGCCATCTAAGAGCATTCTCTAAACACCAACCTCTTGAATGTACAGACCTCGACATGTTTCCCAGCCATTCCCCTCAGCAGGAATTACAGCACTAAATAATGATAGACCAGTGTACTTATCAACCTACTACTGTATGACATCTGGACAAAGCCTGACATAATTGGTGGACAGAGGCCCAAATACACGGCCATACATGAAATATTGCTGTTATACACTGAGAAAGTTGCTGGTTTTTCAGGGTTTGCTGTAACATATCTTTTCTGAGGGATATAAAGTCAGAAAAACAAATGGATGTTACCATCTACATAATGCATTCACCAGAGTATGCTACTGATTTGCACAACACCTGTCTGGGGAACAGCCCATACATAACAGGCTAACCTGTGGCCATTATGTGGATGGCCCTACAGTTGAGAGCTATAGAAAGACATAACTTTGTCAGACTGATACCCATGCAGAAGTAGCATGTGCAGACAAACCCTGTTAAACTACCAGTATTCCAAACATATAACAGCAGTACTCACATTCTTCCCCTAAGTCTTGAAACCTTCCCCACCATTTAGTTGGCTTGTCTCCACAAGTCTTGTTGTAAGAGGTAGTAGCTCACACAACTCCAGGATATTTTCCTTACAAGTAAGGGAAAAGGCCAATGCCCACATGGAGTACTCATTTATAGGAGTGTGTTGCCATGGCATTGGCTATTAGAAGAACTACACAGCTCCTCTGCATGCAATTAGCAAGTGGGGAACCCCAGTAGGTGCACAGCCATCACCTGGTCATGAGCATCACCTCCAAAAGCCATGTTGTCACCTATTCAAACCAGCTCTATCCCTGTAGTGCACAGAGAGAGAGAGAGAGAGAGAGAGAGAGAGAAATAACACATGAAACATAAAGTGGAAAAGAGAAGAAAGAAAAAAGGTAAGTGGAACATGTAGGCAAGTAACTGAATGTAGTACTTGGTCTGTAATAATGGGAAATATGATTTGGAGGAATATATGTCCCAACAAGACATGCTGTACTAATGTCCTGCTAAACTGTTGCTATGGCCATAGCATTTGGCCCTCTCTGCAGTGAGAGATATCACAGACATACATCTCAACTGTACAGATCTTCACAGAATGTCCACATTTTACCATCATATATTTTTGTCTGTTCCTCCTGAGATCTGTACTTTTCTGGCAAATAGCTGAGGATTGAAGTCATCAGGTAATGACAAACACTTGAGTTTAAGACTCCACATCCTTAAGAATATTCATCGTAATGCTAATTGTATCATTGTACAAACTTCCTATATTTGTAACAGGAATATTTAAAGTCTGTCCCTATTTATCCCCCCATCATGTTATGCATTGTCTAGATGTGATGCTCTGAGAGGTTGTGAGGAGGGATCACAGGTCAGGAAGGACAGCTCATATATGACAACCGCAGGGGTGTCTGTCAAACAGTTGTGACTGTGCCACTGCTAGGCCAGTTAATAGGATGTTTTCCATATCCATGTTACCTGTGATTATAAGTATGACACATGTTTTCCTTGTAAAGCTAAGAGACCTATAGAGGGCATGTGCATAGTAAAGTACTGTTGCAGACATGTGTGTTGAACTGCATGTGATATAGTGAATTAATAACATTCAACTGTACAGTGTTCTGCTGGTAAATAAGCACAGTTGTGACTATCTGTAGTCACATACACATATACCTGTGTTATGTCAGCCAAACCATTGGCAGGTCTGTGAGCAATGACAATGCAACATAATAGCCTACTTATGACTGATGAACATCTTCCAGGTTATCACAGTGATGTCAAACCCTACTGTGCAATCAACGTACTAATGTATGGTGCAGCTATATTAATACAGTATCAGTACTGATGTCCCCTTTGACACCCATTTATGTGTGCCATTGTCCAAGCATACTGCTGTAACAGGTTAAGTATGATTGAGTGGCAAGATTGTAACTACAGGGTGCCATACTAACATGCAACATAAATGTATGCCAGGTATCCCCTGAGAACTTGTATGTATGCTTATGCTCAGCTGGAAGGCCCAAAACTAAATCACATGGGTTTCAAGCATTCAGGCGCATAGGTTGTGCATGTTGCACATGTGTGTAATATCAGTGTCATTGCATACAACAAACAGAAATGAGTACAGCTACTGTTTTTTGCAGTGCCCTGACACAGATATGGGTACTAGAGTAGGCATGATATTCAGCTATTAATCAGAGAAGTGTCCACCTGTGTTATGACCCTCTGTCCATGCCTGCCACTACCAGCTATATCCACACCTATATACAGTGGATATCACAAGTGTACATGCCCCTGTTAGAATGCCAGGTATGTGTGCTGTATGACAATCAGACCACAGAAGATCATTTCATAATGTTTTACATCCTTATGTGACCCCTAACCTGTACAATTCCATTGAAATACAATCAAAGGTGTTTCTAGGAAGGTGACCAACTATTGCCAAGTGAAGATGTGCCATGATGTTAGAGTCCAGAATGAGGTGGATGAATGCTGTAACCATCTCAAGAGGTGCATACACAACATATTAGTTTAAGGGTGTGCACACTCATTCAACTAGCTTATTGTACTGAGTATTATTTCCATATGTTTTCACAGACCCAGTTGTTATGTTTTTAATTGAATTGTACAGGCTATAGATCAAACTACAGGTGGGAATTGTTATGAAATGAGTTATTGTGGTGTCATGTTCCAATTGCACAAATACCAGGCAGTGTATCAGGGGTGTGTACTCTTTATATCCACTGTAACTATATGGACACAGCAGTACCTGACCTGTATATCCGACCTCCACCAAGGTAGAGTAATCCGCCTTGTTGGACAGCAGCAATACACAAACCACATAATAGTTTGCTACATTGGCTGTACAGGGACACATAGGTACAGGCAACAACTTTGAAGCAAGTCCACCTATATCTGAGCAAGCATGTAAGTTCACAGGTGACTTCCTGTAAGGCTGCCTATGACTATGAATCAGACATATCCACACCACCAAGGACAATTGCAACTGTGTCTCCACATATGTTGTAAGTCTCAGATGAAACAACCCAGTTCATCCTGTACTGGGGTAAAGAACACCTCATACACACATGCCGTGGATATAGGCAACCTGCATCTCACAGGTTAGGTGGGAACATTGCCACCCTATCCACCCCAGTTGTACAGGGAGATAAGCACATCAACCACACTCCTGCCCTCAACAATGGTGAGCATGTAGATACTGCCTACTGATGGCAACAACAGCATATCTCCATGGGGCATAATAACATCAGTGTCTGCCTCCTACATGAACTCAGGCATGTGCGCAGAGCTCCATCACACACCACAATGAAACACAGACCTGCCACCATCCACACACCATTCACATGGAAGATGCCCACTCTCAACCTTCTGCACACAAATGAATGGAAGACAGAGGATTATGCAATCATTGCGGGGAATAAGATAGCTCAGGGACAGGTGTGTAATGCAAGCTGCTATAGCCATGATAGCTTGGAGGGTTTCAGTGTAGTGTGGAGTATTTGCAAGTAATATCCACTGTTGATGTGCATTTTGGCAATCGTATGAGGTCCTGTGACCTTTTTCCTGTTTATGTCTTCCAGGTAACATGCAGAGTGCTCACCTACCAGAATTTTCTGTTGGGGAAACAGACATTATCACCCAATTTGTGATTGGACATTATGCCATGTCATTTGGACAGAGAGCAGAAGATGTGTGGAAGAGGGCTGCCCTGTGGAACAGTGTGGTTCATAGTGTAAATGATGCTGGCCTGCACAGCGAGTATGTGCAGCATCGGGCCACTGACCTCAAATGCCATGCCCATCAATGGGCTGCTGCTGTAGTGAGGGACCGGCTAGCCACAGGTGGAGGCCCAGCCATCCAGCCCCCACTGACACCCACCGAGGAGCTCCTCACCACACTTGGGCCACATGCCAAACGCACAAGCCATGATGCTGAGGGAAGCATTGTGGAGGTGGGTTGCACACACACACACTGGATGAGGACTGTGCAGGTAAGGGCCCAGTAGAGATTAGTACACTAATGTATCAGACATACATGCATCTGTATTGTATCTACATGCATGTGTCAGGTCCGATTCCAGTTGTGGATGGGGTTTTCTAATGCACAGAGGTGCACATCTATGGTGAAGATAGGACATTGTGTATTATTGTGGTTAGTACTGTAGATGTGCAGACATGCTGCATCTATACTGTACCAAGGCCACATGTGCATTTGTTGACAATAACTCCCTCTCATAACTACCTAGGACCCTCTGGTCTGCATATGGGACAACAGCCTGAAGCTGGTGAGCATGACATTGTTTTGTTGTTGCCTGGCAATACCCCAGGCATGTGAAGCACATGCAATTTTCCATGCGCACAACCATCAGTAATAACTATATTGCTTTATGTAATAGCTATATTGCTTGTTGTGCATGTTCATGTGTGCTGGAGTTAACTGTATTGCATCACAGTGGTCATCACTGGGGCCTATCTGATGTGAATTCAACATTTCTGTAGCTTAACTCACAATTTGACAGTGCCAAGACATCTGGACAGAGGCCAGCAAATTGTGCTTGACAAACGGCCTAAGGTAGGGTCATGCATGACACATTTTTGGTATACAGTGGATATAAATTGTGTACACACCCCTCTTAAGATACAAGGTTTTCCTGTTACATACTAATTAGGACCAAAATATGACAGTCCACACCTCTTCCAGACTTTAAATGTGACCCATAACAGGTACAGTTCACTTGTAAAACCAAGCATCTGGACTAATGTATTGCACCTACAATGATAGCCACATGTGGGGGCAGCAGACATCCTATCAGCATAATGTTTCAGTCAGGTATGATACCTCATGCTGCCATATGTGTCAGTACACTCACTGTAGCCTATTATGCTATAATATCACATACATGGGCATTGTTAAGGCACACAAACCACTTCCGACCATGTATAGATTTCAAACATATGGATATTCCAGACACATCTGTACTGAGGACTGTACAATGATTTAACCTGCTGCATGTGAGGCAGATGCTGTTACCACACTGTATAAAGTAATGGCACTGGGAGGTCATCACCAGCTGTGTATGGTATACACATCAAAATGGTATAAGACACACATGATATAATTTTCACACACAAACAGTTGCCAGCATTAGAACTCCTGCCTATCTAGGTATTCCTACTATAGTGCTACACAGTTATGCGACATGCCACAGAGTTTATACATTTCCACCTCTTCCAAAGATACTTCTAAGGTGGATGACATCAATAGGTCTACTAAATTAGAGTGAAGGGAAGTCTAAATGGTAGTACACAGGTCAAAAATGTTATAAGCCAGACAGTACATGAGTCACACACACACACACACACACACACACACACACACACACACACACACACACACACACACACACACATATACATACATTTGCTAGTATTGGGATTAGAACTCCTGCTTATCTAGGTACACTTACTAAAGTACCACGCAGTTATGAGATGTGTCACAGAGCTTATACATTTCCACATCTTCTAAAGATACTTCTAAGGTAGATGACATCAACAGGTCTACTAAATTTGAGTGAAGGGAATTGTAAAGGGTAGTACACAGGTCAAAATGGTATGAGTCAGACAGTACATTATTCACACACACACACACACACACACACACACACACACACACACACACACACACACACACACTTAACTGCATTGGGATTAGAACTCCTGCCTATCTGGGTATGTCTACTATAGTGTTACGCAGTTACCGCATGTGCAACAAAGCTTACTGACTTTTTACATGGCCAAAGCTGCTGATAACTGCACAGCCATGGTAAAGTATTACAGGTGGCAGACAGTCTGCCTTCTGTTCCACCCATACATCATGATAGTTCATTCTGTCTTGCACTTCAAGTAGCATTATGGCTTGACACTTCACCAGGTTATTGTATCAAGAAGAGTGGCACACCTGTGAGCTGTCAGCAGTACTTGTTCATCACAGATATAGCCCCAGTACTTACTAGTTATGTCCACCCCTTGTGGCATGTTTGAAGGGCGGTTATCTGTGCTTTCACTCATTAACCTGGTGCACTTGTCCATTCTGGGGCACTGTTGCAACTGCCTCATGTACACAGGCAACCTTCCTCTCTAAACTCCAAATACTCACACCTGTGAGGGTTACCCATATATCACCCAATCTGGACATATGCCCTCTCTAGCAAAGACTGGACTAGCAGGTCAAGAGGATAAGATCATCACCTGCACCACAACATGTGGAACACATAGCTCACCATGAAACCCACTTTGACAGCCGTGACATACAGTGAAAAGCCACATACCCACCTTCCCAGTGGCACTCAATAGACATTTACTCAAACAGCACATATCAGCAAGCCAGACACCCACTCAGACACTGCGATATGGCACATGCCAAGGGACACATATTTAACCTACACAGTGTGCCCCCACCCTAAGTTCCTAAGGCTAACCACCTTGCACAATACAGTTATCATGGGTAACTCAATACTGAGGCACACACATCCCACTCACTAAGTTGAATAGGGAGCAGGTAACAGCCAAATATCTATCACATGCCAGCATCTAACACATGACACAGCCAGTCATGTCACTCCACAGCAACTACGCGTATCACTCCATATCCGTGTGGGTGTGAATAACTTAGGACACACCTCCCTGGACTACAAGACAGGAGACATGGTTAATCTCTCTGATTATGCGGTCCAGACAGGTGTGACAGTAGCCATGGGCAGTGTACCGGTGCCACCCAGAATGATGCTGCGGTACTATTAACAGATGATTGACTGCAACATTGGCTTATGTGTTATGTGTTATTCTCAGTGGATCCAGAACCTCTCTGTTTGGGATGACATGATTGACAGAACCCAATGACTTGACATGGATGCCCTACATCTGTCACCGCTGAGTTGCCAGGTACTGGCTAAGTGTCTTGCCACCCCTATGGTGCCTTATTA
>NC_056725.1:1528199659-1528212159 GCF_019279795.1 Protopterus annectens | reverse complement strand
GCCTTTATCCCAGTAGTATTTATGGCCTGATCCACAGTCCTTGCAGTAGGACATGAGGATGCATGCTACTGGCATTTGTCAACATGGCCTTGCATTTGTTTTCTGTTTACTGTGTTAGGTTGTTTGTTGGGACCCCTGACATTCCATACATTGGCACTATGGGTGAAGCCTGGACCTTTACCAGAGGACTGTAGGTCATTTAAGAGTGCTGCCGGCCATCTGTTACTGCATTTCTACATGGGATTGGGGGGGGGGGGTGCACATCTGCAGACTTTAACATCTGAAATGATTGTACTGGTATTTTGGTTATTCTGTTGACTTCCATTTCATACTGCATTGTGACCTATCATGCAGACAGAAGGCATATCAGTAGAGTACACATGTTAGATCTTAATGGCATATATTTCAGTTTCAGACTTCTTACCCTTCAGAACTAGAATGCACCTGTCAGACCTGTTGTAGTATGTCTGTGTAGGTCTGGTGGGGGGCTGTTCACCATTGCCATCATTTGGGGGCCTTAGCCCAGCCTTTCTTCATGGTCATCTACACCTGTCATGCTGGGTGAGGCTGGTGGTGGGTATGTGACCCTCACTGACATCCATGTGTATGACCTATTGACACACACAGTTCTTTGGGCCATCATATGTACTGCAGTGGGAGTTGTCACCTTGTGTAGTGCTGCCTAGTATGTTGACACCAGTATTTGTTATGAATTTCCTGCTGTCCCATATAGCTGTCTGCTGCTATCCCATTCAGCCATCCAATTCCCTTCCATGCTTGCATCATACATACAATATGAGAACATACTACTCCATTCAGTAACTGATAGGAAGAGTAACTTACCTTGTTGCTGGGCCAGTATTGAGGACAGTGCTGGAGGGCTGACTATGTTGTATGCACATAGTACACTCCCTATACATGGTAAAGCTCAGGTAGCATCATATTTGGCATCCATTTTACTCTATGTGTGAGTCAGAGAGAGGTATAAGTCCCTGGGTCCCTACAATGTCAGTGTGTGTGCTACGCATTGCCTCTTTGCCAAGGCCTGGGCATACTGTGCACACCTCCTTCTGCCTACAGAGGCAGGTATAGGATGTTCCTCCTCTGAGTCCTTCTGTGCCTGTGCTGGCCTTGGCAATGGTGGGGGGGGGGCTGCATGGCCCTGCCCCATGCTGTTTCTGCTGCAGCTGTTTCCACGGGATCATATTGTGTAGCATGGCACATAATAAGAACATTTGTGTACATGTAGCTGGAGAGTACTGCAAGGCTCCACCAGATATGTCAAGGCAGCGGAACCATGACTTGAGCATCCTAAACACATGCTCTACAATGATCCTGGTTTGTGCGTGTGCCTCATTATGGTGTTCTTGTTCAGGTGTGTGTGCATTTCTGATGAGTGTCATCAGCCACAGCCCCAGTGCATAGCCAGCATCCTCCACTAGATGGCCATATGGGATGTTCCCCCTGGCAAACACCTGATACAGCTGCGAACAATGCCAGATGTGGGAGTCGTGATAGCTTCCATGGCTGCCAGCACACACATTCATGATAATGCCCTTTTTTTTTTTTTTGGTTTAAATCCTGGCGCACACTGTGCACACCCGTTTAGGCTAAATACACAGTGCACAGACACATCTGACACACCCCCTTCCTTAGCTGTGCTTAGCTAAGGGCAAACACAGAGCTTCAATGAGCTTACAGCAAGCATGACACACCTCCTTATGAAGTCATTCATCTCTTATACTTGCACTGTTGTATTGCTGCATCTACACGGTTAGGTACAAGCTGACACTTTGAAGAAATCTGTGATTCAGTATGACTACCCTCATTTGCATACCCCAGTGTGTAGGTCATTAGTTACTGCACTTAGATGGACCCTTTCCCGTTGACAACCAGTGCTCTCTGATATTGTTTACATTCTGCATGCCATTGACTATAATGGCAAAATCCAGAATTATCTTAAAATTGACTTTTCTCATTTTTTTTTTTTTTATTTTTGGCACGATCCACTTTGCGTGCCACTGCACTAAGCTTAAATGGTCGAGATCGGCCAAAAAAAAAAGTTTATTTAAAAAAAAAAAAAAACTGTTTTTAATGCCAATGGCCTTATATTTGGCCATTGGCATGTGCATTAAACATAATACATGCTTTTACACGAGCTGTCATGCCTCCGTTTTGTCAGATGCAGAAATGTATTCGGTTACTAGCTGAATACATTTCTGCACTGACCCTGTTCTAGCACAGAGACCTGGCAGCTCGGTCGATTGCAAAATCACCTAATTTGCATGGTTTTCACCAGCAAATGAGGTGATTTGCATATTTGCCGGTTTTCTGTGCTAGAACAGTGTGGGGCCACTTGTGCACATGAAAACGACACTTTCCTGGATCGTTCACCAGACATTTTCCATGCAGGAGCTCCTACACTGTTCCTGCACAGAAAATCAGCCTTCGTGAATTCTGGGGATAATGTAAAAGCAATATTAATAGATGGTGTCATTAAACAATTCAAGAGCATTAAGTGTCCAGCCTCAGTAAGTCAAGAATACATTTTATAAGTAATCTGTATGTAATTAATGATTCAAAGCAGCACGGTGTAAATTTTATATGCTCTAACAGTATGAAAAAAGGTTTTCTTAACTAATATGTCAGCAAATACATTATGTTTTATTTCATGGATATTACTTCTTTGCATTGACAAGTTATGAGGAGTCAAGAGGTACTGTTTCAATATATAACTTAAATGCATCTGATGATTCAGGATCTATGGTATGGTGTCTCATTTAAAGGACTGTGGAAATATTTGTTTGTTTCAGTAAACACTGCTGCTTTTAATACTTATAAGTACTGCTTTCACATATTGGATTTTATTAAGTTCTAGCAGATAAATAGCTGTTTTGTCAATATAAATGGAAAATCAACTGGCTCCATTTCAGACAGGTATTTGACTTATGGTTTAGGTAGATAGCGGATGGTTTATAAGTGTTTGTGAAAGTTTAATAGGGAAATATCTGGTGAATAGTAGATGTGTTAATTTGTTAGTTCCACTATATATATATATATATATATATATATATATATATATATATATATATATATATTATATATGTGTGTGTGTGTGTGTGTGTGTGTGTGTGTGCGTGTGTCTGTGTCTGTGTGTAGTTAAGATTTAATCTTCACACAGATACTTAACTGTTTCCTCTTGACATCCTCATGACATATAAGTCACTCTAATTTATAAATCTGGATATTTATTCCTTATAAGAGATAATTTTAAGTCCTTTAGGGGAACTCATCTCTTTATCTTTTTAATGCTTATGAATATAATTGTAACTTTACACATGCCCTTAAGAGGTGAACTGGTTCAAGTTAATAAACTAAATAATAACTTGTATTATGAATACTGGTAATATAAAATGGGTAACAAACAGTTTATGTTATTAAATATTACTCAGAGAATACTGAACGCTTTTGACATAATATATACATTAATGTGATATTATTGTGAGCATATTACAAGTGGTATCTATGCAGTCGTTATCTCGTAAACTACTATAATAGCCAGTAAAAAGTGTGATGTGGGCCATAATAGATTACGCAAAATTATTTCCTCATGGGGCACACTTATTATATGGTTATACATTTATGTTATGGGGACATGTCTTGATATATGAATAAAGCTTGAGTAAAGTTAAAAAGGGGTTAATTTTGTCAGACCTAAGTAGTCATTAAAATGAGGTCTGTTACTGTATATGTTCATGACGTGCCCCCCCATATGTTGAACCAATGGATATACAAGACACTCCTATATAATTAATGAAAGTGGCAATATAATAAGATTTGGATAGAAAATACTGCTCTACTTGCAATTCCAAAGTCACTAATGCTGTATAATTAATTTGCTGCAAATATTTTTATTCGTCTGTGACAGCTCTACTTTCTATTCACATTCAAAAATGATACTATATTGAATTTGATAGAAAAGGGATATCATTTACGTGTCTGTTTTTTATATATGTACATATATATATATATATATATATATATATATATATATATATATATAAAATATTGATTACTTATGTTTTTAAATGAACACTTTTGAAATGTTCATATCAGACAGATGATGTCATATACCAGTTAGATTATCATTTTTAGTAAATCATCTGACTTTAATAACTTTCATAGGAATAAATATATTGACTAACTGCTATTAGATTTACTTTCCTCAATTTTTATTAATAGGAGATTTAGTATTTCAGCTATGTTGGTTATTTACAACAATTGCATATAATACTGTATCATTTATTTTAGTCATGTATACATTAAATAGGTATCTTATGTATGGATGTATATATATATATATATATATATATATATATAATATTGTTCTTTTCTCTTTTTTTGAATATTGTTTGAATAGTTCTTTTGATTTCTGATATATGTTTTGCATCAATACAATCTATTTGCATTTTTCATTAATTAGATTATCGAAAAGGTTTTGCAATATTTGATTTTAGTAATCACCATAGTAATGGGTTACTATATTTTTATAATCACATTGTTTAGTGTTTAATTTTTCATTCTAGGCAGTTGCTGATATTGGGTAATAGGCTTTTAAAATGTAGATAGAGGGTGGTTTGACTGACAACCCAATCAAACCAGGAACATTTTTTCATGCATGCCATGCATGCTAATGTATATAGTATTTGGTTTCAAAGGTTAAAAGTTAATTTGTTTGTTTCATCCATGATGACATTTTCTAAAAGTAACTATAATACATTATATATAATGCCATATTACAGAGGTTCTAAATATTTTCCATTTAGATGTTAACATGTAAATGTCTATCATTGAATGTCAATGGCCTTAACAGCAATATCAAAAGAGCTAGTTTACTTAAATATATCAAAATGCATAAAGCACAAGTAATCGTTCTATAAGAGACCCACTTACTTAAAAAATCTAGACAAACTATCATTTAATGGTTATTCAATTTTAGTGGAATCTTGTTATATAACTAAAAGGAGAGGCACTCTTATTCTATGGAAAATGTCTCCTAACATGCCTAAAAGTCTCAGCATATTCTCTGATAAAAATGGAATGCTGTGCAGGGCTGTATTAGAAATTAATAAGAAATGTTACACTTTAATTAACTCATACTGGATACCTGAATTGGGGACTAGATTTGTTGAGAAGTATCTAGATACCATAGCTTTACATGCAAGAAGCGAAACCATTCTGGCTAGAGATTTTAATTGTTTATTATCTGATAGAGATACCTCAATAAAGCCTGGGAGCACTGGTGCAAAACTAAAACCCCCTCAACTAGACAGAAATTCCTAGAACTACGCAATAGAGTCAAAAAGCTAATAAAACAGGACAAATTCCAATACTACCAGTCTGCCCTAGACTCCTCACAACACAGCCCCAAACAATTCTGGTCCTCCATAAACTCCATCCTCCACCCAGGTAAAATCAGTACCCCTCCTCCTAACATCCCTCACTCCTCAGAAAATATTGCTACCTCATTCAACACACACTTCACCCAAACCATACTATCACTAGTTAAACAACACAACCCCCTCCCCTCCAACCCACACCTTCAACTAGTAATCTCCCCACTGCCTTCTCTTTTTCTCCTGTACCTACCTCAAACATAAAAAAAACTCTTAACTAAACTTACACCCACCAAATTAGCAGCAGACAACCTCCCAAGTGAATACCTACAAATCGCAGCTGATGCTTTGGCCTACCCAGTATCCATCATGATTTACCGATCTCTGTCAGAAAGTTGCATTCCCACACTGTGGAAAGTATCACATATAATTCCCCTCCACAAAGGCGGACCCTCTACAGAAATAACCAATTACTGCCCCATAGCTATTCTCTCTCGACTCTCCAAAATACTAGAGAGATGCATACACTCTCAGGTCTCAGACTACCTCCTTACTAACAACCTCCTTTCCAGTACTCAGCATGGTTTCCGACCAAACCATAGCACCACCACTGCCTTACTCTCCTTTACTAACACTATCTTTCAGCATAAAAACAATGGCCATCTCTCCTCTGCTACTTTCCTAGACCTATCTAAAGCATTTGACATGGTCCCATCCCTCCAGAATCTACTCCAACCCTATCACACCACCAGACCACTAAGATCCAGCAACAAAAATCACTTGCAGATCACTAAAGCCAATAACTCTGCTGGTGAAGCACTATTCTCTTGCACCATAGCCAAATTATGGAACTCCCTTCCACCCACAATTACCTCCGTGCCATCATGCACTCACTTCAAAACTTTACTAAAAGCACACCTAAAAACATGCTGGCTATGCCCTTGCAACTCCCACTCTAATATCACCCACCCAATCCAACCACTACCTTTCTTTCCACTCCTCTAACTACCTTGATTATAGCAAGCTCAGATGCTCATAAGCCTAGTACTTATTATACAGCAGGAACTTCTTATTGTAACATTTGTTAATGTCTGTTATGGACTTCACAGATAAAGATTCTAGTAGTCTGCTGATGTACTATGTTCTTTATCTGTAAATATGTTGTAAGTAATTGCTATGTTAAATTGTTAATTGCGATGTAATCCAATGTAACTACTGTCTGTTTATTTTAACTGTGGAGCTTTTCTCCCTGGGCCTCCACTGAAAATGGACCTATGTCCATTCGGACACTCCCGGTCAACAAATGTAAATAAATAAATAAAATAAATAAATAAAATAAAAATAAGTAACAAACCTAGACAAACAGCACAATCAAAAAAAATTAAATCACTTCATTAATTCATTGAATCTAAGATATATATATGACTTAAAAATGATTTGCTCCCTGGATTATACTCATTATTCCTTTAGATTTGGAACCCAAGCAAACACTGATAAGATTTTCATCTCTAATAATATTTATTCTAAATTACAAGAAGTTTTAATAATGTCATGTCCACTTTCTGATTATAATGCCATAACCTTTAATCTTAACAGAGTAATGATGATTTAATTTGCTGGTAAAGGATTCCAGCTTATATATTAAAAATTAAAGGTTTCAAAGAGTGGGTTTTAAATTAAATAAATACATTTTAGACTTTAATAATAATGGTGAGGTATCAGACATCATCCTATGGGATTCATTAAAGGTATACCTTTATGGCAAAAATTAAGAAATGGTTCCTGATAAAAAGGAAAGTGTGGGATAGAGAATTGTTAGAACTGCAAATTAAAATTGATATATTAAAATCAAACCTAAAAACTAAGGATCAGAATGCACATTCTGAATTAATAATATTAAATAAAAAAATATTCAGAAATATTATATCATAGCATTTCAATTAATTTGGAAGGACTTAAGTTACAATCTTAGTCAATCCTAAGCATTTACATAAGCTATCTACTAGATCTAAACAAATAAATAACTTAAATAATATAAATGAAATTAAATATGTAGTTAACAATTCCACAAAGAAAGCAACTGATTTAAAAAGCATATTAGAAGCTTTCAGACTTCATTATAAATCAATTAATGATAAAAACATCACTTTAGAAAATGATTATATAACTGCTATATTCCTACAAAGTAATATTAAGAATACATTATTAATACAACAAACTTAGATATTAGACAAACCAATATCATTCTCAGAATTAAAAGATCAAATTAAAAACCTAAAAAATAATAAAGCCCCAGGTTTAAATGGTTTAATATAAACGAACCAAACAGAGACTGGAAAAGCTGCAACACTTTATTCTGGTACCTCGGCTAGATGCCTTCAAAGGAATAAATGCATTAATGCTTGTTGCACCTTATATATTGTGTAACACCAATTAATGTAATTGAATAATCACAACTTGATTGACCCATAGAATTTAAAGAGACACAATTTGAAAGCATGTATAAAAAAAACAAATAATATGAATACATGCCACAAATAACACTATAAATGTATACAACAAATGTGTGCAAAAAAGTGTGTACCAAAAACACCTGAAATAACACCTAAAAAACTTACATACTACATAATATAAAAATATATAATTCATATAGTAAGATTGACTTCTAAGTTCATACCCCTAGGTTTCAAAGTACTGAATTTCAAAATAAACCTACTTTCTAAGTTCATTAGATTCTGTAAAAAGTTCCCAGTGTTATGAAATTCCGGCTTAGCAAGGGCACAAAAAAATAATGAGTCAGAACTTCCATCATGAAATGAATTAAAATGTTGAGAAACCGGGCTATCAGTTCTGACATTTCGAATATCCCCTAAATGTTCTAAGACACGTATTTTTAATTGCCGTTTAGTTTGACCAATGTAAAACTTAGATGGAACACAATCACAACCAATCAAATACACAACCCCACATGATTTACAATTAAAATAATTATGAGCAGTGTATTTAACCCCATTGATCAGACTACCAGATAAATTTTTCACTTTTGAACAAATCTTACATTTTCCACATCTAAACATGCCAGAAGGCAGATTGTTAACACTACCAGACATGCCACGAATTTTTACTTTTGATTTCAAAATTTCCTTAAGATTGGCATATCTGCCATAAGAAAAGGAAACATGATTTGGAAACATGTGACCAATCTCCTCATTTTTACAAACCATAGGCCACAAAAACTCAACAATGTCCTTTAACCTCACAGAAAAAGGGGAAAATTTCGTGACAAAAAATAATTTGTCCATGTTCACACAAACAGCCTCTTCATCCCTAGTTTTTACACCACAAACTTTCCCAAAATTATTGCCTTTTTTGTTGGGATTTAATAATCTATCTAGACTTTTACTTATTAAACTTTCCGAATAGCCTCTCATAAACAGTCTTTGCCCCCACTTATGCGATCTTGTTCATGTCCTTTTTTGAGATTAGTTTCTTATATACCCTTGATTTCTTTCAGAAAAAAGTTGTGTCTTACTACAGATATATTGATGATTTGATTTTTATTTGCAAGGGTAGTAAGCAGGAGTTTGTAGATTTCATTCTTAAATTACATCAGAACAGGTTTGGTTTAGAATTTACATACAGTTTAAACAATTGTGAGATCCAATTTTTGGATGTCTTATTATATGTGGACAAAGAAGGAATAGTCCAGTTTAGACCATTCAAGAAACATACAGCTTCCAATAATTTCTTACATGCGAGTAGTGCGCATCCGGCCCATTTAATTGAGGCACTCCCTTTTGGGGAGTTTAAACGCACTAAGGAACATACATCTGAGAGGAGTTTTTGGAATTTAGAATTTGAAAATGTGAGACAGAGACTGTTTATGAGTATTTTGTCACGAAATTTTCCCCTTTTTCTGTGAGGTTAAAGGACATTGTTGAGTTTTTGTGGCCTATGGTTTGTAAAAATGAGGAGATTGGTCACATGTTTCCAAATCATGTTTCCTTTTCTTATGGCAGATATGCCAATCTTAAGGAAATTTTGAAATCAAAAGTAAAAATTCGTGGCATGTCTGGTAGTGTTAACAATCTACCTTCTGGCATGTTTAGATGTGGAAAATGTAAGATTTGTTCAAAAGTGAAAAATTTATCTGGTAGTCTGATCAATGGGGTTAAATACACTGCTCATAATTATTTTAATTGTAAATCATGTGGGGTTGTGTATTTGATTGGTTGTGATTGTGTTCCATCTAAGTTTTACATTGGTCAGACTAAACGGCAATTAAAATACGTGTCTTAGAACATTTAGGGATATTCAAATGTCAGAACTGATAGCCGGTTTCTCAACATTTTAATTCATTTCATGATGGAAGTTCTGACTCATTATTTTTTTGTGCCCTTGCTAAGCCGGAATTTCATAACACTGGGAACTTTTTACAGAATCTAATGAACTTAGAAAGTAGGTTTATTTTGAAATTCAGTACTTTGAAACCTAGGGGTATGAACTTAGAAGTCAATCTTACTATATGAATTATATATTTTTATATTATGTAGTATGTAAGTTTTTTAGGTGTTATTTCAGGTGTTTTTGGTACACACTTTTTTGCACACATTTGTTGTATACATTTATAGTGTTATTTGTGGCATGTATTCATATTATTTGTTTTTTTTATACATGCTTTCAAATTGTGTCTCTTTAAATTCTATGGGTCAATCAAGTTGTGATTATTCAATTACATTAATTGGTGTTACACAATATATAAGGTGCAACAAGCATTAATGCATTTATTCCTTTGAAGGCATCTAGCCGAGGTACCAGAATAAAGTGTTGCAGCTTTTCCAGTCTCTGTTTGGTTCATTTATATTCGTTTTTTGCTGTTTGGTTGGTTTAAATGGTTTAATTCCAGAAATATATAACATTTTGCCTGACTCTACACCAAATATTCCTCTACGTGCATTTCAAGAAATTAAAAAAGAGCTAAATATACCACCTTCTTGGAAATACTCTTTAATTCCCCCTATTTTAAAACAAGGCAAATACCCTCAATTATGTTGCTCTTATCACCCTATTTCTTTGTTAAATATTAATTATAAAATATGTATATACAAATTAGCTAAGAGAATGAATACTATAATATCTAATTTAATAGATTATGATTAAATAGGATTAATATTGCATAGAATAGTTCAAGATAACATTATTAAACTATTAACTCTGATTGATATTGCAAATAAAACTAAAAAGTAACTTTCCATTAAGAATTTGTACACTGACAAAGCTTTTGACTCCATTAGTTGTACATACTTATATAAGATTCTTATTGGATATAATCTCTCTTTAGAATATATCAAATTAATAATGATGTTATATAATAATTCCTGCTCATATATTAAAATTAGGGCATGCTTGTCATCATCTTTTGAAATAGCAAAGGGTACAAAACAAGGCTATCCAGTCTCACCCTTACTGTTTGCTTTGTCAATTGAACCTTTTGCCAATTACATAAGAAATGACATGAACATAAAATGATTCTTTTTAACTGAATATTATTCTTCAAAAATCCAATTCTTTGCAGACGATATTATTTTGACAAGTGAGGACATAGATTATTCTTTGCGTTATATCACTGAATCAATTAACCTCTTTGAAAAAAAAATCAGGCCTAAGTTTTAATTAAAAGAAAACAGAAGCATTATTAATAAGCAAGAAAATCAATGCATACTTACAAGATCATAAGCACTTCAACTGGGGTAATAATTCAATTCAATATCTAGGAATTACTATATAACCTACTTGGAAAGACACTATACTTTCAAACTATATACATTTGATAAATACAATTACTAGACTAATAACTGGAATAAAATGTTTTTTTTTTACCATGGAAGATAGGCTCTCATTGATAAAAATGATTCTCTTACCAAAAATTTTATTTTATACACAATCCTTAATTTTAATTCCCCCTAAAAAATTTCTCAAGCAAATCAACTCAATTTTACTTAAATTTCTTTGGTATCCTGAAATATACGCAAAATCTATTATTATTAATACAGTATGCCATTGGCTGAACAACTCTTATTTCAGGATAGAACGCTTTACACAAAGTTAATATAATTTCTAACAGTAGCTATGATATGCAAATAAGCTCTTCTTTGGGTATCAGTAAAATATTTTGGGTTTTATGAAATGTTTCTTTAAATAATAAGAAATTTCACCATTTTAACTGTGGGATAAATCATATCTTTAGTACCTTTAAAACTGTACTAGATGCCAGCTACATTGTTAAGCATTTATTACGCCTAGTATTTCCCATTGCCTACACTCTAGATTGTTTAGAACACTTTAACTTAAGTGTAATGTTAAATTTTAAAGAAAACAATCTAAAATTTTGGAGTCAATTTCTAGATTCCTGTAAGTTACATTCAGTCAATATTCTTTTAGCCAGATACAATGTCAAACAGGATAATTGGCTCTTTTTACAAGCTGTATGACATTTCATTGATAATAAAGTAAAAATATTATTAAATATGGAAATAGATCCTTTACCAAAGTTGATAACATTTATTATGTGTATTAACTTAAAGGAAACTGAACATAAATCATACCCATCATCCCTATATAAGATCTTAAGAGATGAATTTTTGCCATTTGTTTTGGCCTTTTCGGACTATTCCACAAAAGTTAATAAGGAATCCTTATCAGCTGATAATAAAAAAAAATGGCATTCAAATCTGTTAATAACACCACATATTCTGTCTATTGGAAATTGTTCACTTGGAACTTCCAACATAGAAGTGTTTCTACACCTCATAAAATTGCTCTTATTCATAAAAGTAAGGAAATAAAATGGAGATGTGGAGAAATACTGGAGCTAACTGGATACATATGTTTATTAAGTGTATAGTTGTTTTGCAATTTTGGAATGATTTTAAACATTTTGTTAAGGCCCTATGGACTAATAAATACCATATCATGGATTCCTTATTATTATTTAATGTTCCAATCCTAAGCATAATTCGCAAATTTCAAGTGTCTCTCCTTTGCACACTTTTGGCCATTGCCACAAAAGTAATCACAATGAATTGGAAAAGTGAACAAGATCTC
>NC_056725.1:1528187159-1528194659 GCF_019279795.1 Protopterus annectens | reverse complement strand
GGTTTCCTCCCACATTTCCAAAGACATGCATCTGGAGCATTTCTCCCCGGGCCTCCACTGAAAACAGGCTCTGTGGAACCTAGTCGGACTTTCCCGGTCAACAAATGTAAAATAAAAAATAAAAATAAAAATAAATGATGAATGTCAAATACAGTGGAACAATGACTTCCTTGGAGCTAGATGCCATACCTTTGTTTATAAGTTGAGCAACATAGAATGATTCCCTCACTATTATAGACACATGACGGTCAAAGACTAGATTACTGTCTATGTGTATCCCTAAGTCCATGCCTAATGGGTTAACTGTAAGAGATGTATTGTCAGTATGATAGTTAGCAGGGGGGATGACTTTCCAAAGGATACTATTATGCATTTCTTAGCATTTAGTTTTAGGTAAGTTAGAAAGACAAGATTAGAGCTATGGGAAGGATGGAAGCCATGCTGTTTAAGAAATAGTTCTTCCTGCAGGAGCTAGTCTAGCAATTATTTTTGAATATATTTTTGAAGTATTTTGGCGAGGGGAGATGATATTGCTATAAGTCTAAAGTTATTAATGTCTGTTGAATTTCCTCCTTTGTGCAGATGGATAATGTGTGACTTTTCCAAAGATAGGGAGTATGGGATTCCTGGACTGACCTATTTATAAGGATTGAGACAGGATAGACAATGCTATTGGCTGCTACTTTTGGTTACTCGTTTGGTAGGTCATCAGCTGAAGAAGAGCACAGTTCAAGTTTGTTTAAGAATGCTTTTATATAGGATGTGGGCACATGTTTGAAATTGAAAGCAGATGTGGTGATATGTAGCTGTTGGGCAGGGTTGGGATTAGATGTTGAAGAATCCTTGGTTATGGGGTGTTATACTATCTATAAAATAAGATTTGACTGTATTGCAGCTTCAAGTGGTCAGTTATTGGTAGATAGGTTTGGGTTAAATTTTTGACTGGGATATAACATTTCTTTAACAGTTGTCCAACATTTTTTAGGGTTGTGTTTAATATTATTCTGAAAGTTATTACAGAATAGTTTTTTGTCTTCATTTATTTGCTTTTTAGTACAATTTTGAAAGATACTAAAGTTTTCAAGATATTGAGGTGTTTTATATTTTTCCATTCTTTCCATGCTTTTTCTCTATTCTGCATTAGCATTTTATTTTTTTGGATAGTCAAGCTGTATTATCTGTTTTTAGTCTCTTCTGTCTAGTAGGTGCAAGGGTATTTGGGATATTTAGAAAAGTTGCATTGAATTAATTTACGCATTATCTAAGGGGAGGATTTTTAGGAAGTTTAAGTTAATAGATGATAGCATAATGAACATTTCTAGGTTAAACTTGGAAAGGTTGCATATTGTTTTATAAATATGCTGTTTAACTGGTTGTGTGAGATGTCTGGTCATATACATTGGGAGAAGATCACTGAGAGAGTCTGACATTGTACCTGTGGTGGTGTAGTTGCTAGGGTCTGATACTAGGATCCAGTCTAATAGGACATTTGATGTCTTCCTATAATGTGTGGGGCTATTAATTAGTTGTGTGAAACCATATACATTTATGCTGGATGTAGGGGAGTTAGAGTTTATTTCCAGCAAATTGATATTCACATCACCTAGTAGTATTTAAATGTTATGGATATCCAATGTAGAACAACTTCCGGTATAGCCGTATTGTCACTAGGAGGGATGTAAAGGACAGTAACACATATTTGTAGTATATCTTCTAGTATTGTTGTATTGTCACCAGGAGGGATGTAAAGGACAGTAACACATATTTGTAGTATATCTTCTAGTATTGTTGCATTGTCACCAGGAGGGATGTAAAGGACAGTAACACATATTTGTAGTATATCTTCTAGTATTGTTGCATTGTCACCAGGAGGGATGTAAAGGACAGTAACACATATTTGTAGTATATCTTCTAGTATTGTTGTATTGTCACCAGGAGGGATGTAAAGGACAGTAACACATATTTGTAGTATATCTTCTAGTATTGTTGTATTGTCACCAGGAGGGATGTAAAGGACAGTAACACATATTTGTAGTATATCTTCTAGTATTGTTGTATTGTCACCAGGAGGGATGTAAAGGACAGTGACACATATTTGTAGTATATCTTCTAGTAGTGTTGTATTGTCACCAGGAGGGATGTAAAGGACAGTAACACATATTTGTAGTATATCTTCTAGTATTGTTGTATTGTCACCAGGAGGGATGTAAAGGACAGTAACACATATTTGTAGTATATCTTCTAGTATTGTTGTATTGTCACCAGGAGGGATGTAAAGGACAGTGACACATATTTGTAGTATATCTTCTAGTATTGTTGTATTGTCACCAGGAGGGATGTAAAGGACAGTAACACATATTTGTAGTATATCTTCTAGTATTGTTATATTGTCACCAGGAGGGATGTAAAGGACAGTAACACATATTTGTAGTATATCTTCTAGTATTGTTGTATTGTCACCAGGAGGGATGTAAAGGACAGTAACACATATTTGTAGTATATCTTCTAGTATTGTTGTATTGTCACCAGGAGGGATGTAAAGGACAGTGACACATATTTGTAGTATATCTTCTAGTATTGTTGTATTGTCACCAGGAGGGATGTAAAGGACAGTAACACATATTTGTAGTATATCTTCTAGTATTGTTGTATTGTCACCAGGAGGGATGTAAAGGACAGTAGCACATATTTGTAGTATATCTTCTAGTATTGTTGTATTGTCACCAGGAGGGATGTAAAGGACAGTAACACATATTTGTTTATAATTGTTTATTTTGAGGAAAGCAATAAGAAGCTCTGCTGAACTGACTTTTGGTGTTGGTTTGGTGTAAGGAGAAATGTGGTAGGTGTTAGCAAATATTAAAGCAATTCTACCACCTTTCCTCTTTTATATGGTCGTTACAGGTGATATTATAGCCAGGAGGTATAACTTCACTCGTTTATGCTGGTCTGAAGCCATCAGGCTTATGTTGAGTAATTCAGGCATGTAGTTTAGCAGTTTTACTTCTTATGCCTTTAGTATTTATTTCAGCAAAAATTAGATCACCAGGGTTGGGGATTAACTGTTGTTGGGTTAAGGAAGAGTGTGGAAGAGAGTTATCTTTGTATTAATTCTGATAGGTGGGGCCAGGATTAGGGTGTATATCTCCTCCTAGAAAGATTTTAGTATACTGGGGAATTACGCATACTCGTTTTTGCGACAGGATTCTTGCACTTAATTTTGTTTTGGTTTGAGCTGAAGTGCAGTTAATCAACCTATATCTGGAATAAAGGAGAGAGTCAGTATTAAATAAGTTTGGTGCAATGTATAGGGAGTGTAAAGAGGAAGTATGGGTAAGCGGTTGGGACAGAGTTGGAGAGATGTTGAGACATATTATTGACTCTGATAGGATGAAAGATGGCACAGTAGGAGGAAAAGAATAGAGGATAAGCTGAAGAGTAGCATAATTAAGTACAAATATCTGTATTTTATAGATGCCAGGTAGTAGGGAAGTAGCAATGAAGGAAACAAGAAGTTGCAGTGCAGTGGGAGAATCGGTGAAGGTGAATTCTGAAAGCTGGTAGAGGACAGGTAAGGAAAGAAGTATTACTATTTTCCATTAAGGAAGAAAGTTATATTGTCCTGGTATCTTTCTTGGAATGTAAGGAATAGAGAGGTATGAAAAGCTAGAGTATAATGATGTAGTCAAAATAAGAAGAAATGAGGGTTTATTTGGGAAAATTAAAAGATATATATATATGTGCATATTTACAAAATGACTACCATAGTTAAATACCTATACTATACAGTACACTGTAGCACAGTGCTTACAAAGGTTACAGCAAAGTTCTAGCTCACAGACTCAGGGATATCTGTGAATCCTATGGGCAGGTGACTGGAAAGGATGACTGCAAGTTTACATAGTGGTTTTAAATGGTATATGGAACATTTAGGAAGCCTGTGCACTGCTGTACTATAATGTTAGCTAGTTAAGCACTACTATTTGTTAATAGACTCACAAAGTGGGTATATGTGTTACACCCTGCTGACCTTCGCCCACATATTTATAGTGCAACCTGTACACAGTTCTTCAGCATGATGCTACCACCTCATGTCCTGTAATGCAGGTCCTCTGTGCCTGTACATAGTCACATTTCTTCATTCCATTCCAAACATTTGATGACTCTCCTCGCAGTGATTGCATACATCACTGCATTCTTAGTTGCTATGTGTGCAAGGTAGCATCATGTTCTTGGGACTCACCGATCTCTCAGATGGGCACTGTGGATATGCTTAGTAGCTACTGCCCTTTCACTGTGCCATGTAGTTTACTGATCATTTTCTGTGCTTTGTCTCATAGATGCTGATTCCTGGATGAAAACCAAGTAACTGTGCCAGAACCAGCATGATAAATTTCAGCATAAGTAAGACAAATGCCTGGGCACACTTCATCTTCTGCTGCTTTTAATTATATGTGCAATATCAGTTATTTCCTGTACATCCTCTGCAGGTCCACATGAGGAATGTATCAGGCTATGAAATCTCCTAAGAAATCTCTCCAGGAAGCAGCCAATGATAATGGCAGCTACTAGTGACATCAGAGCCAAAGGCTAGAGCTGCTGTTGTTCACAGTGCACTGTAGCACCACCTATACAAGTGAATGACATGGCTGGTCTCCTACTTGATGTGTGTGTTATTAGTGGGACAGAGGATCTCCAATGGCTGGGCAAGAAAAGGTGCTGTTTATGTGTATGATGCTACACTGGTGACAACATGATCTTAGGTCGGTATTCAGCATGCTTGCTCAGATTCTGATGACCAAGTAATTAAGACAGATTGTCATAGTCCATCAATGCCAAAACCTGCAGCCAGTATAATCATCATTCAGTTGGAATTTTCCATTGTATTAATTCCATCCAAAGAAAACAGGATGACAGATACAGTGCAGTCATCCATATATACCTTTTATTTTGTACCACCTCCATGACAGTGCCTTCTTACAGATAGCAGTTTTGGAACACCTACCATATGTAATTATCTCAGTCCTTGCTGACCCTGCTATTATGAACAATTGTCTTTATTCATGCATATTTACATTTATACATTATACAGCATAGTATTCTAGCAAAACATGCAACCCACCTCTCTAATTTGTGCTTTTAAACATTGATTGTTCACACCCATTGTGTATGCACCAGTTTCATCCTTTCCAGTGCAGCCACCACTAGCCATTCCTAACATCTCTTCACTTCATATCTCTGCTCAACCAGTGTGCTCCCAGCAGTCATTGTCTTCCCATTTATACTGTTATCCTCCCGTATGTTGCATATGTCATGCATGTTCTTAACCAACTCTGTGGTATTCTGAGTTTATTGCCCTCACACCTGAATTCCACACTGACTCATTTATTCCTCATATAACCCAAGTATAGCATCCAGTGATCAGCCTGTGAGCGAAACATTTGTTATTGCCTCCCTCATCTATTACTAAAGTACTGGGAAGAGACAAGCACTAGGGGTGGACATCATATAGAAATGATAATGATAATGTTAGACTGTCAGTGTACAATGCATGCCAATGATGGCTTCAGGGACACTGCTGCTTCCTCACTGTCATCTTACAATGTGACGATTTCTAACAGCCTCACCCAAGTAGTTATGACCTTGCTTCTAGCCTTCTGGTCTCCATCAGATGGCGTTTATGTGGTGAATAACCCCAATACATCCCTCATCATGGCAAGACATCTACCCATCAACCATTCAATCCTACCTATTCTGAATAGCTGATCAAGACACAATTCTACTACTCACACCGCTGGTCACATGAATGTCCTCAGGGCTACAACTTCTAATGTGCCTTTTCTCATGTTACTACATACATACTGTTGTATTACAGTGTTAAGAACTGTACCTGATTCCTCCAACAGAAGTGACACTTGTGCAGTGTCCTGCATGCCTTAGTGTAACTGTATTTCTGCAAATATCCTGCTGTGGTACACCTTTGTACTGTTCTGTAAGCTTTGTTTGATATGAAGTAATTTATTTCCAACTTTCTGCTTTGTCATTGCTGTATCCTTTGCTTACTTTGCATTATGCTAATTTCTTTGCCATTTTTCTTAGTGACCTTTGTATCATTTCTTTGCATGAAGGATTAGACTGCACAATCTCCCTATCTGACATTAGTGTTGCAGTATGCATTGCTATATATTCATGGTCCCTGTCTCATGCCACTTGTAACAAATACAGCTATCCAATTAGTAGCTACAGTAAACATTAAGTTACAGAGGCTGAGACAAAAGTGCAAGTGAAATGCCGTCTCCTTAAATTATGATTTCACATACCTGTGAAATAATTCATTTCCTAGACAAAAGTAACAAAGACACTACACTTTATATTCAAAGAACTAGATGCAGAACATTATATTCAGCCTTTATCACAGACAGTACCTGTCAAAATATCCAACTCATATATTATCCCCAAAGACTTACATAACAGAGATTCAATATTTAAATTTATTTTAATCAATATTTTACATTGCCATGTCATACCTGTTTATAGCTTCTATATATTCAATCATCTCTGGCAATGTTCTGCCTTTTGTTTCTGGTAAAAGAAAGACCAGTCCCCTGCAATCAAGCCCATCACACCTGCAATTCATATCAAAACAATATGAATTTTATTTAAAAGGGTCACTGATAATTATCTGCATTTACTGCAAAACACCAAACATAATGCTATTATAGAGTAGAATTCAGTTTAGTGTTTTCACTAACATAGGTGCAAAATATTTGTAGATTATTTGTTTTAATTTTTTTTCTGAATAAATTGTATTAACACATCACCCTATGCTCTGTAACAATTTAATTGTAGACCAGAAGCGATATGAAGTTGATTAAATTATAAGACTTCTACTAACTGCAATACATTCCATGTAAGACATGAAAGACATGAAAAAGCTATTTTTGTGTACCAGAGCATTTTATCATGTAGTTTTAGAACTCCTTACTCAATAACTATAGAAGTTGACTTGTCACTAAATACCACTACAGTTTATTCCTTTTATTTGGTCTGGTCCCATAATATTTAAGTGTAGCATGGTGACTGTACTTCCATGCACATTTGTGCCTTAATACATTAGTTGAAGCAGGTTTACAACTTGAATCCTCCTAGAGACAACCACTAACTCAAACACTTTCACCAAACATGCCTTTCACACACAGTCTACCCCTTGCAGCTCAAGTTATCAATGTGCACAACTAACAATTTCAATGAATGACGTTTCTCCTTAACCCACCATTTCCTTTGTGAACATTTCCTCGTCACGTTTTAACTCTTTGCTTTCCTGAATCTGCTTCTGGCTGCCTCTTTCTTGACTATGTACAATGCCTCTGAGTCCTTTCTGAACCCTCGCTGATCATCGCCTGTGTGCTCACTTCATATCATCTGTACATTACATGCCAAATTATGGGATTCTGGGAGCTACTGCTTACTAAATAGGCTTTTCTAAGGAGCAGGAGCTTC
>NC_056725.1:1527962159-1528182159 GCF_019279795.1 Protopterus annectens | reverse complement strand
CTAACAAAAGGTACTTCTATGGTGACAGACATCTTCAGGACTGCTAAAGTAGGGCAATGGGAAGTGCACTGGGTGGGAAAGGCCTGTTAATTCCTAGATCCTATTGACAATTCTCTAAGTGTATGAGCAAGCCCACTGTGACATTCTATAGTAAATGTGGGACTCCATTCCAGGGATTGTTGTACTCCAGTCTGGTTTGTTTTGTGCTACAGCCACATCTCTTAACATGTTGATGCAGGATATCTGGAGATAGCCTATCAAAATGGGGAGACAATGGGCCATGCGGTGATTATGACTATTTCTCTTAGTAATGTATGGGTTGCTAGGGTTCCAGGATTTGTTTTAGCAGACATCTGACATATATGACATTTGACACTGTCATGTATTGTTTCAGTACCTCGTGACATAACTCTTCAGATCATCACAGTGATTTACCAGAGGAATACAGGATGGATGATGCACACACCAATATTGTGGGCCAAATGTTAGGTATTCTTGCACAATCCAGCCTGTTGAGAAGTGTGCCTACAGCCAATTGACTGCTGGAGCTGTGGAAATGGTCCAGCACCTTTGTGATATATTACAGTGGTGGAATCTCTGTGCATTCCTGTTCTGACATGGTTTGATTTCCAGTCCACAGTTGGGTAATATAAGTCAGGCAAGATCAGGGTAACAGGCAGACTCCAGATAGATTTGTAGGGGATAAGTTATGTGAGGGGGTGTCCTGGGTCAGATATGTTGGCCTATAGCTACCAGTACTTTGCAGAGGGGTCTTCTCAAAGGTTGACTGCACTTGGAGTGTGTTGTATGTGTCAGACTGTTTGACCAGCCTGGAGGTGTATGTATCTCACATATATAAACACAAAAGGTACCCAGGTCCGTTGAAACAATAAAGTGACAGAAAGTAGTCAGGTAGAATGCTTTACTCCAAAAACAAGCACTGTAACCACAAACAAATCAACAAATAAAAAACTATTAATGCTTCCAATATTGCATTTTCGTTTGGAAAGACTTCATCAGATGTGGGCCCCTCTGAGGCCTTCATTGATAGATTTCCACTGATTGCCTCTCTGGTTTTGCTGGTTTCTTTTCCAGAAACCAGACGTAATATTTGAAGCGTTAATGTTTTTTTATTTGTTGATTTGTTTGTGGTTACAATGCTTGTTTTTGGATTAAAGTGTTCTACCTGACTACTTTCTGTCACTTTATTGTTTCATCGGACCTGGGTACCTTTTGTGTTTATTAGTTGATTTTGGTACATTTTGGATATGCTTGAGGATTATTGTCTCACATATATGTATGGCCAACCTCATTTTGCTTAGCTGGCCAAACTTTGGGGTCAGGATGTTGCATAGGATGAGTGATCAGGGAAGGGTGTGTTACTCCCCATGACTGTGGGCTAGGGTTCTGTGGGTGCAGACATGTCACCATCTTCCAGGGTTAGGACTGCCTGCAGTGAGTTTATTCCCATATTTAGACTCCCAGCCCTGTCTGTCAACTGTACAGAGTTTCACAGAATGTCCAGCTTCATGGCTCATATATCTGGTTGGTTACCCAAACGAGCGTGGTTTTCAAGAAAAAGTGCTTTGTAAGTCACTCAGGGTTGAAGTCAGATATTACAGACAGTTGGCATTGAAGTTTCAGACGTCATACCCTTCAGACATTCCATGCTAATGCAATCATTCTATCAACATTCTAACATTATTAGAGCAGTATTTTAAAAGTGTCCTTCTCTATGGAGCTTTATCACCCCATTATTCATGGCTTTGTCCAGATTTCTGGCTCTCTGAGGCTGACAGGTTTGCTCCTAGCAGTTAGCAGCATGGCCTTTCTTTGCATTTTGTAGACTGTGTTATGTTGATGTTATGGACCCCATGACACTCCGTAACAGGATACTATGGGTGAAGCATGAGCATTTACCCGAGGCCTGTAGGCCAGGTGTGACAGATGCAGCCATCTGTAGCAAGGCTGTGCATTCTGATGATCATATATTCCCAGACTGCCAGGCAGTGGACACCCCAGGGATGGCACCAGTAAGTTGACTGGGTGGTACTGACAATTGCTTTCTGTTCATGTTGAGCCATCACTCTAGTTAACAGCTGGGTGCTGTTTAAGGCTAGGGACATGTTACTGCATTTCTATGGGACTATGGGCGGGGAAGGTGACATATCTGTACACAATACGCACTTGCACAGACAGTGTTATTTGATTAACAATTTAGTCCCATTTAGCATAGTGGTGTAGCCTATCGTTGAGACTACAGGCATAACAGTATCAACCACAGGTCAAATTGTTCTGACATAAACATTTTTAGTTTCAGACTTCTTACCTTTCAGGGCCATACTGCCACTGCCAGACCTGCTGTGATATCACTGTGTAAGTCTGTAGATATGGATTTCATGGATGTCGCAATGTGGGGGCATTTGCCAGACATTTCTGCATGGTTTCCTACAGCTGATCTGCTGGGTGAGGCTGGGGATGAGTATGAGACCCCCACTTTGATATCCATGCATGTGACCTATGACCCCCCCCCCCCCCAGTTATTTGGCTCACCACATATACTGCAGTGGTATTTGTCAACTAGGATGATGCATAGTGTGGATAAGCCAGTACTGGGAATACACTTCCTGCTGTCCCACATAGCTGTCAGTTGTCTGCTGCTACCCAGTAAGCCACACCATTCCCTTGCATTCTTGCATCAATGCCATATATATGCTATCAGAACATTCTACTCCATTCATTTATTGTTAAGAAGACTTACCTTGTGCCTCAGGCAGTTGTGAGGATGGTGCTTGAGGGATGACTATGTCAGATGCATGCATTACACTGCCTATACATGGTAAGGTATAGGTGGTGTGATGTTTGGCATCCATTTTACTGTGTGTGTGAGTCAGAGAGAGATATCAGTCCTTCGTCCCTACAGTATCAGTGTATGTGCTATGCATTGCCTCTTTGCCAAGGCCAGGGCATACTGGGCACGCCTCCATCTGCCTACAGGGGCAGGCTTGGGTTGTTCCTCCTCCGAGTCCATCTGTGCCTGTGAAGACCTGGGCAATGGTGGGGGGACTGTGTGTCCATTTCCTGTTTTGTTCCTGCTGCAGCTATTTCCGCAGGATCATATTGTGTAGCATGGCACATACTATGAACATGTGTGCATATGTGGCTGGAGAGTACTGCAAGGCTCCACTGGATATGTCAAGGCAGCGGAACCATAACTTGAGCATCCCAAAAACACACACTCTATAATGATCCTGGTTTGTGCATGTGTCTCATTATGACGTTCTTCTGTGGGTGTGCATGCGTTTCTGATGGGTGTCATCAGCCATGGCTCCAGTGAGTAGCCAGCATCCCCCACCAGATGGCCATATGGGATGTCGCCACTGGTACAGCTGTGATGATTGCCAGATGTGGGAGTCATGATAGATTCTAGGGCTGCCAGCACACACATTAATGATAATGTCCTGGGCATCGCACATGAACTGGCAGTTGGAGTGGAACCCCTTGCGGTTTAGGTAGACCCTACCCTGGTCATCAGGTGGTGCCTTGATGTGGATGTGTGTGCAGTCTATGGCACCCAGTACCTCCAGGTATTCTGCTACATGGTGGAAGAGACACATATTGCTGGTCCTCCCCTCACGGGTGCTGGCGTAGTAAAAGTACTCAATGGCATGTGATTGCATGGCATCCAGGAACTGGTGGAGTATCCCAGACGCAGATGCCTGTGAGACTCCTATGATATCCTCAGTTGGTCTTTGGAAAGTACCTGTAGATAGTATTCTTAAGGCTATATCCACTGGGATGGGTTCCCCTCTGTTGGTTCTGGGTCTGAGGCAAAGCCAGCACAGCTTGATGAGTTGCTGAAGTATGTCCCTGCCCACCCTGTAGCGCTCTACTATCTACAGATCATGTAGCCCCTTGTAGGTTACCCTGGGTCTGAAGACTCTTCTCCTTCTCGGTCGTTTGTCAGCATTATCCTACTCAGTGCCCTCGGCTTCTTGGACATACTGATAGATCAAAGCAACAGCAGCCTCTAACATATTTTGCTAGTTTTGTCAGTTAAAATTCCCCTATATGTGTACACCTATGGTGCAGAGTTTGTGGGAAAAAACAGACTGGAAGGTGTTTGCATAGTTTCTAGTGGTGTGCTGCAGATGCTGCCTGTGTGATTGGCTGACTTTGAGACATTTCACCTGCCAGCTATTTTACTTGTATTTGAGTGCCTATATTTTGCTATTTCCCTTTTTCTTTCTTTTTCCCCTTCCCATTTCCACCCCTTTGAAGCCCAGAGGCGTGGTGCACAAACCCGCTGCCTAAATGTAAACAGTGCTGCTATTTCCAGTTTTGTTTTGTTTTTTAAGTCCCAGTGCACACTGCGCATACCCATTTAGCTAAGGTAAACACATTTTAGCAGAAATGGCCCTCCCCTGGACACGAACACGGATTTCATTTCATGGAGTAAGATGCTACAGCCTCAGACACAAACCCCTTGCTTAGCTATGCTTAGCTAAGTGCAAACCCAGGCAACGGAGTTCCAATGTGCTTACAGCAAGCATGACACACCCCCTTTTCATGTTAGCTGCTCCTCCTGCCTACACTATCCTATTCTAGAACCTACACGGTTAGGTCTAGTGTGTGGACTTCGAATATTTTGTGATTCAGTAAATTTCCCCTCATTTGCATACCCCACTGCCTTAATCCATTGTTACTGCTCTGACACAAAGCGTTTCCCCTTGTAAAAATATCCCCTAAAATTGAGTTTTAATATATATTTTTTTTCGTCATAATCCCATTTGCACGCTGCTGCTCTATGCTTAAACGGCCAGATCGGCAAAAAAAAATACTTTGATTTTTTATTAAATTAAACACTTTCCCATACCAATGGCCATATATTTGGCCATTGGCATGCTTAAAGTTTATAATACATGCTTTTATTTGAGCTGTCATGCCTCCAGTTTGTTATTTGCAGAAATGTGTTTGGTTAGTAACCAAACACATTTCTGCAACTTGCACTGTTCCTGCATGGATGCCTGTTTGTTTCCTAAACCACTAATTCACTCATTTTCATGGTTTTGACCAGCAAATGTGGTAATTAGCATTCTGCATGGCATTCTGTGCAGGAACAATGTTGGCAGGCTCATACATGTCAGATGGTATGCTTCCTGGATCGCACGACAGCCATATTCCATACAGGAGTGGCTACACTGTTCCTGCATGGAGACGTTTGTTTCATGAATCCCACGGACAAACTTTCACTATGTCTGCCTCTTAGGTGTAACTATCATACTAAGCATCTGAGCTGCACACATCCTTTCTGCACTAGCACTTTTCAAGTGTCATTTTTTAGCCAATAAGACATAAATTATGTACTTCTCTTTCTAAGCACAAGTGGTTATTTAAGCACTGTATTTATTATCAGTAATTTAGTAATCCCTAGTGAAGGGCGTATGCTACCCCAAAAGCTCAAATAAATAAAACTTAAGTTAGTCCAATAAAAGTTATCATATCACATCTGTTTTCCAGCATCTTTGTGAAGCCTTCCAAGAGTAGCATATACAGCAGCAGCAACAATCCCTTACATAATATACTGCAAATCATGCTGTAGTGGTGAATGTGTAACCCAATCAGCTGTTATTTACAGCTAAATGAAGTGCGCTGTGTATTCTGCATTTTTGTTTCATGGCCTTTCTCCCTAGATTATAACCAGATCACTGCTCTGGTTTACAAACAAATAAACAATTACATGCACACACTATTATAGCCACATATGTTAATTGCAGACCAGGTTGTGGCTGGTGGATAGGATTTGCATATACTGTACCAATGAACATAGTGCAATTCCATAGAAATAATAAAATAACTTATAAAATAATGATAAGATAATCACTCGTAGTGATAAGTTGCATATGCTGATCTCAACACTGCAACTCTCTGTCAGATAAGAGCATATCATCACTGTATAAGAATTACAGCTGGAACAGGGGGAGTTTCTATATGTAGGACAACAGGGTACAGTAATGAGAAAAATTAATGACTACAAAGGTAGTAGTACAGAGGGGCTTGAAGGAGGAGTTTGACGTTTTAGAAACACTAAAATACCCAAAATACCTCCACCATTCATAATGAAACCATTAAGCACAAGACGTATGACAACTTGGGAGGGAGTTTTAAAAGTATTTCAGCCGTCATCAAATTAAAAGCAATGCAAGATAGGGCAGCTGATAAAACAAATCCCAGTGGAAGGATGGCAAAACTGCAAAATGAACCAGAAACTATCAATTAAGATGAGCAGATATATCAACTAACCTGACAAGGCAATAATGTGGTTAAGGGAACCAGTAAAATACATGCAAAGAGGGAGTGACAATAAAAAAGGAAGGTTTTTGGAGTGTGCAAAATGTTATGAGCCCCCCTTGGAGCAATGTCTGCACCTATAAAACAACAATATTTTAACAATGGTGTAGAATGCATAAAAACAATCTAGATAGGGTGATTAATTGTCCACAAGTCTGAAAAGAAAGTGATGGTGTGTGTGTGTGTGTGTGTGTGTGTGTGTATGTGTGTGTGTGTGTGTGTGTGTGTGTGTGTGTGTGTGTGTGTGTGTGTGTGTGTGTGTGTACAGTACACTCTCAGTTAACCAGCACCCTTGGGAATTGATAGATGCTGGACAACTGTAGTTTCTGGTTGCTTGAGAGTTACTATTAACTAGGCCTGACTAATACTGTATCCTATACTATTTGTTTGGTTTGACTTGTTCTCAGGTTGAGGAGAGAGGGAATTTATTCTTATCTTCCTTTTTAAAACTCTAAAACTCTAAAAATGTAAGGTATATTTCTGCGGGGGAGGGGGGGACAGAAAGTGCAGCACATGAAAATTGTACTATATTTCTTCTTTTTTTTTTTACGGGTTGCTTGAGAGTGCCTGTTGATTGAGTTCTGTTTATCTGAGAGTTTACTGCATACCGATGTTTGAGGTGTGAACATGTGTTGTATATGCGCACCTGTGCATGCTTTAAGAATGATGCATATACACTGCCAAGCATTCCACTTTCGTAGAAGTCCATGAGTAAAGATGCAGTGAATAGTACCTCAAATTATTTATTAATATTTTATTATGAATATATCCTTGGGTCAGATGAGCAATAATCAGTGATAAGGCTGGTACACTTTTTGTAAAGGCCATTTCTTCTCAAAAATAGTGAAAATGGTAAAAAAAAAAACAAGACCCCCAAGTAGCTAAGAAAAGATGGCCACATAATGTAAGATCTCCAAACCACAATTAGAAGATAGTAAGGAAAAATACCATTTCATGTTCTTAGATAAGAAAAGAAAGAGAGAAATGAGCATGTTGAAATGTGTCCACCATGTGAACATGTTTAAGGTATTACTGAAAAATGAACATCGCTAGATTCTTTTGTGGAAACTGACCAGTATGGCAAAGAGTGTGGGTGCAGTAAAAAAACAAAAGTCAAGTAAGCAATAAAAAGACTACCTGATGATTCTTAAAGGATAAGGTGAATGTGTGCTATGAGCAGAATAAAAAGAAGTGAATGGCTAAATAAGAGGGAAAAACAATTATGTGGGATAACTCCAAGATAAACTTTATAGAAAAAGCAATTATGTGGAATAACTCCAAGATAAACATTATAAAAAAAAAAACAATTGTATGGAATAACTCCAAGATAAACATTATAGAAACTACAATTATGCGGAATAACTCCAAGATAAACATTATAGAAAAAGCAATTATGCAGAATAACTCCAAGATAAACATTATAAAAACTATAATTATGTGGAATAACTCCAAGATAAACATTATAAAAACTTCAGTTATGTGGAATAACTCCAAGATAAACATTATAGAAACTACAATTATGCAGAATAACTCCAAGATAAACATTATAGAAAAAGCAATTATGCAGAATAACTCCAAGATAAACATTATAGAAACTATAATTATGTGGAATAACTCCAAGATAAACATTATAAAAACTACAGTTATGTGGAATAACTCCAAGATAAACATTATAGAAAAAGCAATTTTGCGAAATAACTCCAAGATAAATATTATAGAAACTATAATTATGTGGAATAACTCTAAGATAAACATAGAAACTACAATTATGTGGAATAACTCCAAGATAAACATTATAGAACCTACAATTATGAAGAATAGCTCCAAGATAAACATAGAAACTATAATTATGCGGAATAACTCCAAGATAAACATTATAGAAACTACAATAATGTGGAATAACTCCAAGATAAACATGATAGAAAGTACAATTATGCAGAATAACTCCAAGATAAATATTATAGAAACTACAATTATGCGGAATAACTCCAAGACAAACATTATGGAAAATACATCCCGGTTGTAAAGCAGACACATCATGCGAGTCACAGAAAGACTTGTACAAGAGGATTTGGAATGTGTTCTACTAGACTTACTAAAAATAAAAAAATCAGTCTGACAAAACAGTCAAAAATAGAGGGGATTTGTAGAATGGACATGTACTAGAATGTCAAGATACTAACAAGACATGTGTTCACATCTTGCATACTATAAACAACAAAGGTAGGAGGGAATTTCTGGGTGAATCAGAATCCTGAGATCAGTTCTGTACAGTGAAAGGCAATGTTATACAAAACCAGTTGAGTTTTTTTTTTCTGAAAATTTGTGCTTATGTGGTAAGAGGAGTTAAGGACTATTTGATGGATATTTGTACCATATATCTCACTACAGTTGGCTTGTGATACTGGCTGCTGGACTGCAGCCCTCTCAGTAGAAAAATTGATTGATTTTATGTATTTATTTTTTTCTGTTGTGATGCACTGACACTAGCTCAATTAATTTATTTCTCCTTTATGTGTGTGGAACTCCTGGCATGCCATTGCACATAGCGTAGTTCAGTGCTCCGAACTCTGAATTGCGTTAAAAGCAAAGCAACAAATTATCTAACTCATGTCACTGGGCTGTTTTCAAAACTTATCTTAAACAAAAATTAAGGCAACTAAGTGGAAGACAGAAAAATCAGGGGTTTTCTGGGCTCCTGCAGACAAGGAGGCATTTTTATTGGATCAGACTACCTCAGATGACTGAAACAGCCTTATTTAAAACTGAAAGACAGTATGGATTTTTACAAACATAACACCATGGGAACAAGTTTACTTATGTAGCTGGTAATATAAACACTATATATATATATATATATATATATATATATATATATATATATATATACATGTGTGTGCCTCTGATCCAGAATGTATGACTATGAAGGTAAGTATTTTTTTAATTTAAGATTGTGTGTGTGTGTGTGTGTGTGTGTGTGTGTGTGTGTGTGTGTGTGTGTGTGTGTGTGTGTGTGTGTGTGTGTGTGTCTTGGATTCAGTAAATATTGTGTGTGTCTCTGAATCTCTGCAGTTAGCCATCTGACCTCACTGAAAGTTGTTAGACTGCTTGAAATTCCTTTGTTAGTGTTAATTAGCTTGGGGCTTTTTGCTAACATTAAAATTTGTGTTAGTTACATTTCTAGTAATCATTTTAAATCGAGTTGATGGCTACTGATACTTGCCTGCATATATCAACTGGACATAAGCTGATTTAAGTATATTTTCTGCACTTATTTGACATTTGAGTGAGTAAATATTGTGTGTCTTGGATTCAGTAAATATTGTGTCTCTGAATCTCTGCAGTTAGTTCCTCACCCCCCCCCCATTTCTTGTTGTGGTGTTAATCTTGGTGGCTTTGGAATTGCCCACCCCTGCTGTAAATCTCTTTTTGCACACTCCTCCTGGACCCATCTCATTCGCTCACTCAACTGAGTACAGTGAGATCATATTTTGATTTTGGATACTCTTACCAGTCCCATCTCCTCTGCAGTGTACAGAGAGCACTTGGGAAGGGCATTCCCCTATAGTATCTTAATCTGCTCTGTTTCCTCCATCTCAAAAAAAAAAAAAATTTTTTTGCACTTTAACTGCCTTACTGTATTTGTGTTTATTCCTACTTTATTACCTTATTTTGCTTTTGCCTCTTTTAAAAGTACTCAATTAAATTTATTCTGCTGCCTTTATTACTGCTTGTTAGTAGCCTGATTAAATTGTAACTGTTATTCTAAGGCCCTTGGTTTAAGCACTTGGGCTTCAAACCAGTTGTTTTACATTAGGAAGGTTTGTGGTCTGCACTGTTGTGGCAGGACAGGTAGCGTGCATCCTTCTAAGTTGGGAACTGCTGATTGAAGGCTCAGTGTCTGTTATTCTAAAAGTGTATTAGTTCTAGGTTAAGGACTTGGGCTTCAGGCCAGTTGTTTTACATTAAGAAGGTTTGTGGTCTGCACTCTTGTGGGAGGAGAGGCTAGATTTTTCCCTTCTGAGCTGGGAATTTCTGGTTAAAGGCTTATTGTGCATGCTTACTTGAACTGTTTCTTTCTGAAATTGGTACGCCTTGTTTGCTGTAGCATAGACTAGATTCAGGCCAGCTGGATCTTGCTTTGTTTGTATGAATTGTGCACTGACTCAGGCCGTCTTTTTTGGAGAAGGTTTCGCTGTACCCTAGTGGCAGGACTGTGCAGCTAGAACTTGTCTGATTGAAGACTGCTGGAACAGAGCTCAGTTTTTAAGCTTTTTAACTGGTCAATTGGGTAAAGTGTTGTTTTGATTGTATCTGCTCTATTTTCTGGAAAAAAGTATATATATTTATATATATATATATATATATATATATATATATATATATATATACATATATATACTTCTTTCTCGCCTTTCTGAACTAGTATAGTCCAGTTTTCATGTTATTGCTGAATCCAGGGTTGTGTTACAAGTTTCTGTGTTGCCATACCTTACTTGGATAGAAGGAAGTTTCTCTGTTCACCTGTGAGGGAGGGAAGCTTTGAGAAGGCTATCTGTCCCTGGAGGAGTGGTTTCAGCCCATAAGTTGGTAGGTTATTGGCCTTTTGGGCTAATTTTGATTGTATCTGCTCTATTTTCTGAATAAAAATTATATACTTGTTTCCCACCTTTCTGAACTAGTATAGTCCAGTTTTCAGATTATTGCTGAATCCAGGGCTGTGTTACAAGTTTCTGTGTTGCCATTACCTTACTTGGATAGAAGGAAGTTTCTCTGTTCACCTGTAAGAGAGGGGAGCTTTGTGCAGCCTATCTGTCCCTGGAGAAGTGGTTTCAGCCCAGAAGTTAGTAGTTTATTGGCCATTTTGGGATAATTTCTATCTCTTTCACTTCCCTGCTATAAAAACCTCATTTGCACAGTTTTTACACTTGTATTCTGCTCAACAAGTGCCTTCCAGGTGTTCTGCAGAGTCTGCAGCAGCAGAGAGACAAAAAAGTGACTTTGGAGTGATTAAGTATAGGTTTTTTGCTTTTCTTGCTGTTTTAACTAATTCTGCCTAAAACGCCATTTTTTTTTCTTAGTGAATCTGTGATTTAAAAAGTTTGTTATTGTATACAACTCCGCACAGCTCCTTGTGGTGTCCTGCAGAGTGATACAGGCAACTGGTAGGCTACACACTCAAGTGCGCTAGCCGAATTAAAGCATTTACTGTGTTTCTGTACCTAATTTCTGCTACTTAAAAAAAATGTATATATATATATATATCCTTGTTTCCCGCCTTTACTGAACTAGAATAGTCCAGTCTTCAGGTATTGCTGATCTCTGGGCTATGTCATAGTTCCTGTGTTGCCCATATCCTTATTTGGAAAGGAGGAAGCTTCTTTGTTCACCAATGAGAGTGGGGAGCTCTGAGCAGCCTATCTGTCCCTTGAGGAGTGGTTCCAGCCCAGTAACTTGTAGCTTATTGGCCATTTTTGGCCATTTCCTATCTCTTTCTAACCCCCTGCTTTAAAGCCAGCTTTAGCGCGCTTTTGCACTTTAAATTTAAAGTTTGTCCTGTTTGTTGCATTTACCTGTTGAGGCTACACACTCAAGTGCGCTAGCCTGTGTTGCATATTTATTGCATTGTCCTACTGTTTGTTGCAAAAAAGAAAAAAAGAAAAAAAAATTATCCTTGTTTCCCGTCTTTCCTGACCTAGAGTAGTCCAAATACAGGCTTTGCTGTATTCTGGACTTTTGGAAAGTTCATGTGTTGCCCATTTCCTTTCTTGGATAAAGGGAGGCTTCTTTGTTCACCAGTGGCAGTGGGGAGCTTAGAGCAGCCTATCTATTCCTTGAGGAGTGTTCCCAGCACAAGAATCTGGTAGTCTAGTGGCAGTTTTGGGCCAATTTCTAGCTCTTTCAAGTCCCCCTTTATAAAACCTGCTTTGGCGTGTTTTTTGCACTTGTTACTACTCAGCCAAGCTCCTTGTGGTCCTGCAGAGTGGTGCTAGCAGCAGAGAGGCTAAAAGAGTGACTGCTAACCTGATAAAAGTGTTTTCCTGCTACTACCTGGGCGACTGTCCGATCTAGCTAAACTGCAAGTATTTCTGCATTCTTGAACTGTTTTAAACTGTTTAAAGTTGTTTTTGCACCTGCACTTTTAAAGTTTGTCCTGTTTGTTGCATTTACCTGTTGAGGCTACACACTCAAGTGAGCTAGCCTGTGTTACATATTTATTGCATTTTCCTGCTGTTTGCTGCAAAAAAGAAAAAAAAAAAAAAAAAATTATCCTTGTTTCCCGTCTTTCTTGACCTAGAGTAGTCCAAATACAGGCTTTGCTGTATTCTGGACTTTTGAAAAGTTCCTGTGTTACCCATTTCCTTTCTTGGATAAAAGGAGGCTTCTTTGTTCACCAGTGGCAGTGGGGAGCTTAGAGCAGCCTATCTATCCCTGGAGGAGTGTTCCCAGCACAAGAATCTGGTAGCTATTGGCCGTTTTGGGCCAATTTCTAGCTCTTTCAAGTCCCACTGTATAAAACCCACTTTGGTGCGGTTTTTGCGCTTGTTACTACTCAGTCAAGCTCCTCGTGGTCCTGTAGAGTGGTGCTAGCAGCAGAGAGGCTAAAAGAGCAACTGCTAACCTGATAAAAGTGGTTTTTTTGCTGATACTACATGGGCGACTGTCCGATCTAGCTAAACTGCAAGTATTTCTGCTTCTTGAACTGTTTTAAACTGTTTAAAGTTGTTTTTGCACCTGCAATTTTAAAGTTTGCCCTGTTTGTTGCATTTACCTGTTGAGGCTACACACTCAAGTGTGCTAGCCTGTGTTGCATATTTATTGCATTTTCCTGCTGTTTGTTGCAAAAAAAGAAAAGAAAAAAAATTATCCTTGTTTCCTTTCTTTCCTGACCTAGAGTAGTCCAAATACAGGCTTTGCTGTATTCTGGACTTTTAGAAAGTTCCTGTGTTGCCCATTTCCTTTCCTGGATAAAGGGAGGCTTCTTTGTTCACCAGTGGCAGTGGGGAGCTTAGAGAAGCCTATCTATCCCTGGAGGAGTGTTCCCAGCACAATAATCTGGTAGTCTATTGGCCGTTTTGGGTCAATTTCTAGCTCTTTTAAGTACCCCCTGTATAAAACCCGCTTTAGCGCGGCTTTGCGCGATTGTGCGCATAGTGCAGCATCGGGCAATGCCACTTAATTGGGTTTAAACCATTCTCGACACCACAAAGTCTGCTCTTCACTTTTTCCCTTAGAACTGATCTAGTTCTCATAATAAACACCCTGTTCCTACTCTAAAGCCTGGCACTTGCTCACTAAAGCAATTGTATGTCAGCACTAAAAAATTAAAAGCACTACACCTTCACAAACTCCCTTTGAGTACCTTGTTCCCCATTGGCCCTTTTTTCAATTATAAAGGAATTCCCTTTACTATTCTAGCATGTCCAAAGGTCAGTTGTCAATCTCCTCTCTGGTCCAGCTGGTGAATCGGGGAATCTTGAGGCAATGTTACAACTGCCTCATGTACACAGACAACCCTCTCCTCCTCCCAACAAATTCCAACACATGTGAGAGATGCAACCATATAGCCAAACTGGAGGCTAAGCTCTCTCAACTCAATACTGGCATAACCAGTCAGGAGGAGAAGGAAACCACACTCACTACAATTCCAGTCTCACATAGACCTACCACGACAGCAAACCAAACACATAAACACACAAAAACATACTCGGAGGTTCTAAATAAAAATCTGCCTAAGCAACAGAGACCTCCAAAGCAGACACCCAAGCAACCGCTACCCCAAAACAAAACACGTGCAATACATAGCTCACAAAGCCAGTGTGCAGAACGGTCACAGCCCTTAAGGCTAAACAACACACCTGATACACTTGTAATAGGTGACTCTATCGTCAGGCACACTGACATCCCGCTCATCAGGCTGAACAAGGAGAAGGTCACGGTGAGCTGCCTGTCGGGCGCTAGAATCCGCCACATAACACAAGCACTCAGGTCACTCCAAGGCAAGTACAAATAAGACTCAGTCATTGTCTATGCTGGTGTGAATGACCTGAGATGTACCTCCCTGGACTACATGAAAAGAGACATAGAGGAGCTCTCTGAGCATGTAGCCCAGGACGGTATGACCCTGACTTTGAGTAGCATCTTACCCTCACCAAGAATGATGCCACAATATGAAGACAAGATGATCAATTTCAACAATTGGCTTAAGTATTGGTGTCATTCAAAGGGGATCCAATGCCTGTCAGCCTGGGATGACATGCTTGACAAGCCACGATGCTTCACTAGGGACGGCTTGCACCTGTCACCCTGGGCTTTCGGATATTGGCAAAGGCTCTTGCTACCCCCATAGTGCCTTTTTTAGGCAAGGCTCAAAAGACAAACCCACCTCCATAGGTATCACAAGGGATAAGAAACTAAGAGTAATGCTACTCAATGCCAGAAGTCTAAACCTCAAGATGCATGCACTCGAAACTCTCCTTAGCATGGAGAACATTGATATCTGTGCAGTAATAGAAACCTGGTTCAAGGCTCCGGAGAGCACCCCAGCACTACCAGGTTATACCTCATACCATGTTTTTTGGCCCCAAAACTTGGACAGAACCACAAAAGGAGGGGGAGTATCAATATTCATCAAAGATACCCATACCTCCAGGTTGGTGGCACAGCACGAAGCATCAGAGACTATCCATGTGCAACTAACAGTAGGTAAAACTGCCTTCCAGTTTATAGCCTGCTACAGACCACCCTCCCAAACCCAGGAACCCCACTCGGCCTTCCTGAGAACACTGGAAAATATGAAGGTCTCTCCAAACACCATTATATTTGGTGACTTCAACTACCCAAACATAGACTGGGAGCATTACTCTAGCTCCAACACCCTAGCCCAAAAGTTCCTAGAATTTATAAACTCAAATGCTATGGAACAGCTTGTTACCACTCCCACAAGAGGGGAAAACATACTGGACCTGATCATCACCAACATGGGGACTCTATGCTCCAGACCAGAAGTGTATCCCTCACTGGTAAGATCAGACCATAAACTAATCTCACTAGATATTCACATCCCGACCCCAGCCCCTGCCCAGAAAACCACAGTGAAAAACTTCTCTAAAGCAAATTTCACACTCCTCAAAATCGAGATGGAATCCTTCAAAGCCCCCGGGTCTGTGGAAAATACGGCCCAGACCGCAGAATCCCTTATAAATGCATTCTATGAACACCTTCAGGAATGCATGGATCATGCAATCCCAAACAAAACCAAGACCCAATCCTCCAAAGGCAGGCGTCCTGTCTGGTGGACCTCAGCCATAAACAAACTATACAATAGAAAAAGGAAGCTACTACATGATAGAGCAAAATCCCAAAAAGGGAAGGCATCTCTGATCAGTATTAGCAAAAAACTATGGGCACTCATAAAATCGTCTAAGGCCAGCTTCGAGAGAAAAATTGCACAGGACACTAAGGATAATCACAAGGCTTTCTTTAGTTATGTTAGAAACCTGGGTGGGAATTCCCAGATATGCTCAGAATTAGTCCAAAATGACAAAAAATACACTGAACCCACAGACATTGCCAACATCCTAGCTGACAGGTTCAGCGCAAACTTTTCCCCCCCTTCCCCACCAAAAGGGCAAATATCTATCCCAGCAGAGTGCTGCCCTCTGACATCTCAGATGCTCAGGTAAGAGCCGCCCTCCCCAAAGCAAAACACACAGCATCAATGGGACCAGATGGTGTCCCGGGCTGCATCCTACATGAACTCCAAGAAGAGCTAAACCCAAACATAAAACTACTGTTCAATCTCAGCCTTACTACAGGATATGTACCCAAAGAGTGGCACACAGCAACAGTGGTCCCTCTCCACAAAGGTGGTGCCTCAACGGATCCTGGAAACTATCGCCCCATAAGCCTGACTAGCTTGGTCTGCAAGGCTATGGAAAGGATCATCATGGACCTCATAAATAAAGGTATTGGGGACCTACAGACACTGGATCCTACCCAGTTCAGCTTTGTTAAGGGCAGATCCCTCCTCTTAAACCTGGTTGATTTCTTTGAAACAGTCACCAAGGCCATTGACGAGGGGAAGGTGGTCCACACAGCCTACCTGGACCTCGCAAAAGCCTTCGATGCAATACCCCACTCAGGCATTATAGATAAGCTCACCAGCTTAAACATAAACCACTATGTCACTAGATGGGTTGCAAACTGGCTCAAGGACAGAACCCACATGGTTAAAATTGCTGGAGCCATGTCAGACTCCAAACCAGTTACAAGTGGCATCCCACAAGGCTCAGTCCTGGGACCTCTCTTGTTCGGTATATATTTCTCAGAGGTACAGGCCAACACGGCCAAGTTGACTGCAGATGACTGCAAACTGGGCACCATAATCTACTCTCCAGCTGACACAAGCATCCTCCAAAAGGGCCTCATAGAAACAGACAACTGGTGCCAGAGCCATGGCCTCAAGCTAAACACCAAAATGTGTATAGTCATCCCCTTCAGCAAAAACAAAGTGCCCACAAATTACCACATAGATGGTAATCCATTAAGTATGGAAGAAGTAATTAGGGACCTGGGGACCCAAGTTGATAGCAATCTCTCATTCGACAACCACATGGCCAAAGTGGTTAGAAAATCATTTTATATATCCCACCTAATCATGAAGGGATTCACATCTAGATCAGGGGAGGTCATCGTGCCTCTTTACTCATCCCTCATCAGGCCCATAATTGAGTACAATGCCCCTTTTGGGATGTACCTTACCAGACACCTGCAGCAACAGGAAAGACCCCAAAAGTACCTCACCAAGAGGATCAAAGGGCTCAAACAGATGCCATATGCTGCCCGGTTAAAGAAACTCCAGCTCTACTCAGTGGCACACCGCCTGCTCAGAGGCAATCTGTGCCTGACGTATAAAGCCATGTCCAACCCGGAATTAATGGACATGCTGCACCTCAGAAAATCCAAATCCGATCGAGCTACGTGCTCGAGACTTGAACCTCAGCACTGAAATAAATAGGACATGCTGGAGGGACAGATTCATAACCCAGAGGCTCCCTTCACTCTGGAATAAAATCCCAGTCCAGGTTAGGCAGAGTCCCTCATTGACTCTCTTCAAGAGGAATCTTGATGAGTGGATGAGAGATCGTAGATTTACTCCGGGTATCACTTCTGTGTCACTGTTAGACAGATGCACAGTATACTAACCTCGAAAAAGGGCATAGCAAAATTCATTTTAAAATGGGTGGCAAAAGCCAAACACACTCTGGCTAGGCTTGTAAATGCCCTAGGGCAGATAGCCTAGTATGAACCTATGAACCTAACCTATGTATGCATGTATATGGAGGGGGCATAGACACTCTCAACTGTCCCTGTTTTTAGCAGAATGTCTCTGATTTGCCTCATATTTTGGTCAGTTTCTTGTAATGTTTGTTATTTTTTCAAATCATTCAGAACTGTAGTTTGTAAATAATAGCAGACAGTTGAATGTAGGACAATACATACACAACCACTTAATAACATTAGAGAAAAAATGTGATAATGCAAAGCCTGCTCTGGCAACATTTTAAGTAGATAAGGGCACACAAAGAACTGCATCTTCTCGGCTCAGTGTTGTCCTTTGCCTTCCATTATTTTTACCTTTCTACTTTATTGTTGAACTAAGCAGTCAAGAGATATGGGGGTGCAATGCATTGCACACTGTATTTTGACAGCAGTGAGATGAGAAGATGCATTCCCACATAGCAGTTAGTTATGTATGTATTCATTCATTTCCTGTGTATCAAAGTTCTGAGGTAAATACTCAAAGTCGTAAAAGCGGTTGTTATTAATGGATATGGGAGTTGTCTGTGATGACAATGACTATGGGAGGGGACAGACTGCTGTGCATCTAAAAGTAGCAAGTTGGCCACACTTTTTTTTTTTACTTTTCATCACAAGCATTGGCATTCTACATAATAAGTGACTGTGGCAATCTGGGTTGGTTGAGTGTGATAGCAATTGCTGGAGTGAGGAGAGTTGTCGTATCACAGTGCTTGGTTTTCTGGTTGAGTTTTTGGTTGTGATTCCTTCTATGTGTTCTCTGCACATGCTTCCTGTCTTTTTGTAGGTTTTATGCAGATGTTCCAGATTTCTCCCCCAGACCCTCAGCTATGTAATATATGCCTCTGGTTATTTGTGCTTTTCCTTTCATTCCAACACCAAAGGGGTGCACAGGAGGTAAGTATTCTTTTTTTTGTTTGTTGTTTGTTTGCTTGCTTGTTTGTTTGTTTGTTTGTGTGTTTGTTTGTTTGTTTGTTTGTTTGTTTGTTTGTTTGTTTGTTTGTTTGTTTGTTTGTTTTGAGGTGGACACTATTCCCAACTAGGATTTATAGATCCTTACAAGAATTTGGTCTTTCAGTTTATTAGGAACTACCGTTTTGATAGGTGTGAACATTTAGCTTTAAGTACAATTTAGTTTCCATGAAATAAAAAGAAAAATAATACTGAAATCCTTTCCTTATTCATGAGTTTTATTAAGGTCATCAGTGGATCAAAGGTTGTAAAAAAAATATCTGCAATGCACCGCAAAACATCTTGAATTCTATGACTTCTGAAGACCTAGCAGACCCCAGGCCTCTGGCTTTGTGCAGTTACTTCCTGCAGACTTACTGCAGTGGAGTGCTGGTCAGTTAAGATGTGTTACAAGGTTGGAGAAAAATGGCAATAAGTAAGACTAAGTGTGAAAGAATAAGACTGAAGTAGTTTATCTGGATGGAGTAGGAACAGCTTGGAGGGGCAGGGGAAAGGCGGTGCAGTGGGGAGAGGCAGGTGGGACTATTGTGCAATGGGGGCCATGGAGTCCCTTGTCTAGGGCTCATTTCACTTACATCTAGCCTTGCTGGTTACAGTTGGGCATCTGTGATGAATCAGTCAATCAATAAATAAATAAATAAAGTGTCATAATGATTGAGTACTGAGACAGTCTGTGGATGAAAGTGAATAGTTGCATCTGTTGTTTGATCACGTAATATTCACTGACCTGTCATAATACAGACCCACCCTATTCCAATTAGCCCCACCCATTCAGTTGCTTCCTGCAGCCCCCTTCTACTTTGAAGTCACCAGCTGATACTGTATCTCTCGATCTCTGTTGTTGTTGTGTCTTTCGGCTTTTCCCAGTTAGGGGTCGCCACAGCGGAACTCCGGTCCGCTAATGATTGGCAGTGGATTTTTACATGCCGAGTTGCCAGCCCTGACGTACAACCTTCAACGAAGGTATGCCCATTCACACATGCCTCCACACAGAAGACGCTCTAGCTGAGAATCGAACAGGACAATGTCTTACAGTGAGGCTACAATGCTACTGCAGCACCACCACCGCAGTGTCATATCTCTCGATCTTTGTAATGTTTTAGAAAGGTAAAAGAATTTAGCTGCAAACACAGAAGGAGTTTACAAAATTCAAGGACTTGTTAAAGCAAAAATGCAATATGTGAAGCAGATTTTGTACAGAGTTTCACATTTCCTGGTCCTATTGGAGTGGGAGTAAAGCAAGAGATGATAAAGGAAGGAATATCAGATAACTGGAAGAATGATGTCTATGACAGGAGTGTCACAGGGAAAAGAAAACAAGGTCGAAGAACTAAGAAGGAGTGTCAATAAGAAGATCATGAGAGGGACACATCAGAAGAACAAATACAGCAAGATGTGCCATGAAAGGAAAAGAGGAAGAAAAACAGCAAACAGTGCCAAAAGGGAAGCCGCAGACAGGCAAAGAAGTTATTAACAGGACATTTGGAGATGTCTTTCTTAGGCAGCTCAGGGACAGAGACAGAAGCACAAAAGAAAAGCAGCATTGTGGTGAGCTGGAGTAGGTTAGTTCTGAGGGTGACAGAAATGAATATTGTTGAAGCACAGCAGTCTGGAATCACTGAAAGACCTAATAAAACAACGAGACAGAAGACTGGAAAGAGGTGTGGCCAGGTCAGAGGATAAGCAGCCGCAGCAGCTTACCCTCGAACAACTGAATCAATGTGGCAATCACATGTGATACACAAACGATGAAAACAAAGCTTTCTTTTTCTTCCTTTTTGTTTACATTTTATTTTTTTCTCTTTTCATGGTTACTCAATAAGCAGTGGATGCATTCATGGTGAGAAGAGAGCATAAGAACCTACACCAACAAGAGACTAGCAAGATACAGAGAGGGATGCAATATGATTAGTGGTCAGAAAGAGCTGATTTTAATTACTATGCCATATGCATTTTTGAATAACAGTGTGTGTGTGTGTGTCTACATTTGAATTTGTAGTCTAAGAAATAGATTAATGGTTCTAAAATAGTCAGTATGAGTTTATATTACTTAGCAATGTAATTAATAATATATAGTGAATACAACTGCAATAATTACTAGTGAAAAGGACCAGTGTTCTATGAGTTTCCTGTAGTGCGAGAAATTAGTGGTAAAGCATAGCAATAACTAGTTTAAGGTAGACACTGTAATGGCAGAATGTTAAAACAAGAAAATAGAGCATATTTGCAAACATAAAAAATGCCCTGGGATTCAGAAACATCTACCACATTGTGATAGGCAGTTATGTGCAGCAAGCAGCCATGCACAGGGTGTATATGCGATTCAGAGACACACTGAGAATGAACAGTAGGGACCAAGAAATATCGCTGCTCACAGTATATGTTGATTGAAGTATAATGACATGTTGCTGAGCAATAATATTAAAATGAGTGTCTCTGTATATCCAGACAAGTAAAAAAAGATGTAGCTTAGAAAAGTATAAAGTCCACAACATGATGTGCTAACACCAGTAATATTGTCCATAGCAAAATTCTTGTGTACATGCAGAGGAATGATGGCGTTATGTCAGCGGTCATCACAGCTTTAGTGAACATGAGCGTGCAGCATGCTATTATTACCACTAGCAGCCATGGTGGTGCACATTGTTGTCCTGGGAGGCACTGTGACTTCTAACAGTGCTTAACATTTCATGGCCTTCATAACATCAACGTTGTAGACCAGTACTATGTAGAAAGGGACATAATACAGGAGATGGTAGACAAGTGTCAACCTCATATGCAGCCTCATGGGAATCATGCATTACATATCCCAGTGTCGACTAAGAATAGCTACAGGACCTTTCAACAACCAACAAAAGTAACAAGTGGGATATTCCCAGACATCTGCCTCTAGAATACTGCATCGGTTTCTTAATGCCATGTTTCAGCATAAGGGGGAGCATATTTGGTTTCTCAGTACCAATAAGGAAACAGATAACTCTATATGGGGCTGTTATGTGAATAGTACAGGTTATCACTCCATCAACTACCAGGTGATCTCTAGTGCCCATGGCATAATCTATGATGTCTCTGCAGACCACCCAGGTAGTTACCTTGACTCCCATATATGTCACATGTGACCTTTATCAACATTTGTGAGGTGGTTTCCCCATGCACATCATATTGATGATGCCAGATATGTGCTTGAGCCATGATTGATTACATTTATCAGAGATCCACAGACTGTAAGAATCAATGTATACAACTATGTCCTATCCCAAACCTAGGTCATTGTATAGCATGTGTTTGGATGGCTAAAGGCACGCTTTTGCTGCATGGATGTATCTGTTGGTGTCCGACAGTGTAACCCTTGCACACATGCCAAGATATTCTCATTGTGTGCAACATTACACAATGTTAAATTGAGGAAAGAATTTGCAACAGGGGGTCAGGAAGTACATCTCCCAGTGCAACAGGCAGTGGAGAGTGAGGCAGATGAGGAACCAGTAGAGGACCAAGCAGCAGAGGAAGATCATGGTAGATGAAGGATGTACATTATACCATGGAACTAGTAAGAAGGCAGCAGCTGGCACATATCTTCAGTCCATAGTAAAGCATATATACCTAATTAAAAAGTGATTAATGCAAATCCACAACCAGATTGGGCTTACCCATGTATAGACTGGCAGCATTTTTCATCACACATATGCATCCCAAGTAACAAAGCACAAAGAGAAGGGCACAGTTATAATAAACATTTCACAGGTGAAGAAGGAAACAGTAGCGTGCAATATCTTCAGGAGGACAGGCATGAGTGTTGCAAAAACTGATAATATCAGAGTGCATTTTTGGGTTTGAGGTGGCAATGGAGGTGGAAGGGTCACTATCACTGTGTTGCTATATGTGTGTGTGTGTGTGTGTGTGTGTGTGTGTGTGTGTGTGTGTGTGTGTGTGTGTGTGTGTGTGTGTGTGTGTGTTGAACTGAAGGCTGTACTTCTGTGTGTGTGGGTATGCTGGGACATAGGATAGTGCAGCATGGTGCCTCAATCTTATGGACTGGTCCAGAGCATCCATGAAAGAAGTGTGGGCATCCGATGTACCCCCCCCCCCCAGTACACAGAAGCTGTATCTCCCATATGTCTCACAAGTAGCATCATGTCCTTGTTCAGGGGTGGGAGTGCTTGAGCACTAAACTGTGCCAGCCATGGCAACATGGTCACAGGGATGCCATGTCCAACCCATATGCACCAATACACTTGATGTTTCTGTGGAAGTGGTGGCATGGTGTGACCATGAACTAGACCTCCCACTTCTACACTGGACAAATTCAGTGGAGTCAGACATGGAGTGGCTTCATGACCCATGCCTGGCATGTGTCTCCAAACCACAGAATGTTCTGTGTTATATCACAAATCAATTAAATAGGTCAGTAAGTTGACACATTTGGGATGTGCACTCCTGTAGGTCATCATGTACACCCTGCATTACACATACCAACTCTGCAAAGGCAGATGATTTGTTAGCCTGTACCTCAATGATGGCCCTACTCATTCTCTGAGTTGCAGACATTGACACAGATAGTTCTGATGTAGACAAATGTCCACGGAGTCTACAACGACCAGTATGGATATCCACCTGTTCATCCCCACACCCTGTGGAGGGTGGGGCAGACAATGAGGCCGAAGACACATGAGAAGATTCGAATTTCAGAATCAATGTGTCACCACCAAACTTTCCCATGTTTATAGTCAGTGCACTGTATGTCGTATCAACAGGCCAGATGATGTGCGTATGGCAATGGCAGGGGATCTGCTTTGCATATTCCCTGTATCCAACAATACCATCAGTAGAGTAGCAAGGGTAGGAAAAAAGGGGGGCAGCTACCTAGGTAGAAAGTGTTAGTGGACATAGGCTGCACTATCAAGAGTTCCTGACCTACATTTTTTTCTATACTGAAATACCAGTACAGAAAAGCACTTCATGTAGCAAGCCAATATTTGCTTGCTTCAGTCTAGATAAAGATGTCCTTTTTTTGTTTTTCACTCTTCACTGAAGAGCTGAGGGGGGGCATGAATTGACTGTAGAAAGTTGACTGATACTGGCCATGCCCAGGCTGAACCAGGGTTGGGTATGGCCACATGGAGACATCTGTCTGCCAGTAGTCAGCATCAGTGAAGTAGCCAGGTATACTCATTGTACTCAGCTGAGTACATTATATATGGACATCTTCTAGAAACACTGTGCTTTCTGAAGCCAGAATATTTCTAGAACTGTCTGAAATGTGGATCATAGGTCTTTACATAACTTGAACTTGCTTAGAGAGATAAGAATACTCTGAAAACAGCCTTTGTTATAGTTATAGTTATAGTTATAGTTATGGGAGAAACCAGCTGATAATTACACATACATGCATTAAGTGCATGGAGGAAAACATCTAAAGAAATGTGTACATTTTTAAATGCAAAGAAGGCTGGGGGAGGGGGATCAGTATGGATTTCTGGGTACTAAGTGAAATTGTTGGAGTAAACTCCTGGTCAGCATGGCCTGACATGCTATAGCATATCAGCATTACACTTGTAGCCCACTAATTTCTTGGGCTTATACATTACTTGGACCACTATAGAAAAGCAGAATGTGTGTGCGTGTGTGTGTGTGTGTGTGTGTGTGTGTGTGTGTGTGTGTGTGTGTACACACACACACACACACACACACACACACACACACATGGATGTGACCATCAAATACAGCCCTATGTATGAATGTATATACATGAGATGTTTGCTTATGAACAAATGAATGAACAAATGCATAAGTAATGACCAAGAAGTACATTTAAGCTCACTGCTGTGAGAACCATACAGTGCAGCCCCCTTTATTCTTCATACCACCCCAAACTTTTAAATCAGGAATCAGAGGCAAAGACCCAAAATCAGGATCAGATTTTATATATTGTTTTTACATATTTGGAAAGCTGCTAGCATAGCAGGCTTTGCATTTGCAAACATTTTCTGAATTTAAAACTCACATGTTTGTTATTAATTAAAAACTGCAGTCTGCAATCTTTTACCAGAAAGCCAAACATTTTATAAGGAACAGACAACAATTATACAGAAAAAATCAGGGATAATTGAGAACTATACCCTTCACATGTACATATACTGCGGTGGTGCTGCTGCGGTAGTGTTGCCGCCTCACAGTAAGACGTCCTGTTCGATTCTCAGCTAGACTGTCTTCTGTGTGGAGACATGCGTGAATAGGCGTACCTTCGTTGAAGGTTGTGCATCAGGGCCGGCAACTCGGCACGTAAAAATCTACTGCCAATGTGGCGACCCCTATCCGGGAAAAGCAGAAAGACACTACAACAACCCTTCACATGTACGCATGAGCACGTGCATACACACACACACACACACACACACACACACACACACACACACACACACACACACACACACTCCTATCAATTACAGACACTTGTATGACTGTACACCTCAGATATCTGCTTAAGATCAAGTTAATGAATAAAATCATAAATAATGACTGAAAAATGTATTTCACCTCACTGCTATAAGAACCATACAACAGAAACCACTACAACTCCCCTATGCCCTCTCAACTTCTTAGCTTAAGAATTAAAAATTAATATGCAGTATAATATGTGATCTGGTGTTGCTAAGTGGAAGATGTTTAAATTAATTGATATGTATGTATTAAATTATGGTAGCTGTCTCTACAGGTAAAAGTGTACATTAAATCATGTAAAATAATAGTTGTCTACCATTGTGATGAGCTATGTCATGAAACTGCAGAACCATTAGCTGATCTTATCTAACAGCAGAGCTTTGCAGTTACACTTAAATGTCCTGCAGGCACAGGAAATTAATTAGGAAATGACTGAACCATAAACTTTGAGGCACTAAAAGTAGTATTTAAAGGGGAAGCCGCAAGCAGGCCAGTGGAAATAAATGAAGTTTGAACGGAATGCAAGCAAATGCATTCCTAGTAACATAAGCCTCTTCAGTATAAATCACAACAATGCAGAATCTATTCATTTAATGATAGTCAGTGTACTTTTCTTAAGGTTAATAATCAGTTACCTGAAAGCATGCAAATTGTTTTACTATCTGGAAGGAAAGCTGATGTGGGACAACAATGAATGGTGCAGGTGCAGGAGGGAACACAGGCTTTAACAAGCATTTTCACCATCACTAAACCTAAATTTAGAATGTGGAAAGCCTTTGGTTGTATCTATCTTGTTTTGGCATCTGCCCATACATGGCTAGTATAGGTTCCTTTTTGGAAAGTGCATTTAGTTATTTGAGTTTACTCTGTGTTTAAAAGGGGTTGGGTATTAAACATGAACATTTTCATATATATATATTTTTTTATTACTCCTTGAGTCATTTTTATTGAAAAGAAAAGTCTGAGAAAATGTAACGTGTCCAAACAGAGGCGAGAAGATGCAATTGAATATAAGAGCAGCATGTCAAACATGAATGTGTGCATGTAAGTTGCATGTTGGAAGCATATTAAAAACATGTCATGTGGAATATGTCAAAGTAATATCACTTTATCAGAATGTCAGGCTTATTAATAGTTTCATTGAATCTAAATGGCATTGCAAATATGACAAGAAACAAAGAGTATTGAATTACATTAAGAAGGGTGGGGAAAAATAGTAATGTTTTAATAGACACACTCAAAAATGAACATGTTCTCCTTCCATGTTAGCTCCAAACACGGTCAAGATGACGTTAATGGAGAAGATTCTTCACTTCTTTTTCAGTTAAGAAAATCCTTTTCGGCACCACTTGAAAATCAATCGGGGAATCATAGTTATTCAGCACAGGTGGAATATGAAAGGACTGGTGCTAAATCTAAAGGTACTATATCAAAAAAATCTTATGGAGCAGTGGCTATCTCCACTGCTGTTAAGAACGCTAACAATGCCGTTAAGCTCACTTCAAATACTGTTAAACAAAATGTTATGACTGATTATAGAACCACTTTAATAGTAATGTTTATGAACTAGATACTTTTTTAAATAATGGTTTTAACTTTGAATAATTTCACTTTTTCTCTTCAGCAAATAACACTACACATGGCACAGCCAGCTGTGAATCTCTCAAAGACTTATTTATTTATTTATTTATTTATTTATTTACATTTGTTGACCGGGAGTGTCCGACTGAACGTAGGTCCATTTTCAGTGGAGGCCCGAGGAGAAAAGCTCCACAGTTAAAATAAACAGACAGTAGTTACATTGGATTACATAGCGATTAACAATATAACATAGCAATTACTTACAACATATTTACAGATGAAGAACATAGTACATCAGTCCAACTAGAATCTTTATCTGTGAAGTACATAACAGACATTAAAAAATGTTACAATAAGAAGTTCCTGGTGTATAATAATACTAGGCTTATGAGCATCTGAGCTTGCTATAATCAAGGTAGTTAGAGGAGTGGAAAGAAAGGCAGTGGTTGGATGGGGTGGGTGATTTTAGAGTGGGAGTTGCAAGGGCATAGCCAGCATGTTTTTAGGTGCACTTTTAGTAAAGTTTTGAAGTGGGTGCATGATGGTATGGAGGTAATTGTGGGTGGGAGGGAGTTCCATAATTTGGCTATGGTGCAAGAGAATAGTGCTTCACCAACAGAGTTATTGGCTTTAGTGATCTGCAAGTGATTTTTTTTGCTGGATCTTAGTGGTCTGGTGGTGCGATAGGGTTGGAGTAGATTCTTGAGGGATGGGACATTTAGTGGATGGTTTACTAGTTTGTGGGCCAGTGAGAGTTGATACCATTGAAGGAGGTGAGGGAGTTCAGGCCAACCCAGTTCAGCCAGTGAGAGACAGTGGTGACTACTGTAGGATGCCCCTGTGGCGAATTTGGCGATTTTGTTGTAGCAGGTCTCTAGCTTGTTTAGATCGCATTTCCTTAGGTTGGTATATATTGGAGAGGCATAAAGTAGGGTGGAGATAAGGTGAGAATTTGCTATTGAAATCTTTGCTGCTTTGGTGAGAATTTGCTTATTTCTGTATAACGCTCCTAGTTTTTTGTGGACTTTTTTATGGTCATGAATATGTGAATGTCACATTTTAGTTTATTGTCTATTTCCACTCCTAGCAATTTGGTGTGTTCAGTTGGGTATATAGTGGTGCTGTTTTTTGCTGTGATGTTAAAGTGAGAGTTGTTTTAAGTATGTTTGGTGGGTTGGAAGATGAGTAGTTTAGTTTTGTTTGGGTTGAGTATTAATTGGGCATCGGATAACCAAGTTTCAATAGAGGAAAAGGTTTCCTGTGTGACTTTTTGCAGTTTGGGTAGGGACTGGGCTGAGCAGATGATGGTTGAGTCATCTGCGTATTGTATGAGTGTGCCATGTTTGGTGGCAGAGGCTAGATTATTGGTGAAAACAGAGAAGAGTAGGGGTCCAAGGATGGATCCTTGGGGAACCCCTATGGAGACAGGTAGTTGGGGAGATATGTCATTCTGCCATACAACGGATTGTTGGCGGTCAGACAGGTAACTCTGAAACCAGTTGGTGACTGATTGAGAGAAGGATAGGTTATTGAGGACAGAGAAAAGTTGTTTGTGTGGGACCATGTCAAATGCTTTAGATAGGTCTAGGAAAGTAGCAGAGGAGAGATAACCATTGTTTTTATGCTGAAGGACAGTGTTAGTAAACTTGATTCTTTTTTTGAAAAAAGCTATATAAAGTCAATCAGTTACAATTATAGAATGCTTATTAAGATGTATTCAGTGTAAAGTTGTACCCAATGGGTTGAGGATTTACAAATTGCCTTCACGCTTAGGCTATAATGAAATTGTGGTGAATGACAATTTCAGCTTTGAGAGTGTGCATAAAATAATCAAATTTAGCAACACGAATATCAGCCAATTAAGAGTTGATATTGAGAAATTGAATATTGATATTAGAAAAGACCTCATGTTTGATCAGTGGAAAGACTTTTCTGTAAACAATTTTCACTAGGTGAGAGTAAATGTAGCAGATTGTATGAAAGAAAGATTAAGGAATTAAAGAGGGATTTAGAGCAGTGCACAAATAATAATGCTTACTCTTTCAAGCTATCTTTAGAAAAGGAAGTATACAACAGAAAGAAATGTTCTGATGTTAAAAACTTCAACAGAGGGGTGGACAAAAAACTTTCTTTGGAGAATGAACAAGCAAAGAATGAGGGGATACCACCAGAAACATTTAGACCCTGGGCATGTAGATTATCTGCCTTACAGAGATACAACTGGAAACCGAGCAGACCCAGACCTCCCAGATAGTAAATAGAAACTAGATTTTATTTGCATTCAAGGATTTTAACATATATAATTATACAAACAATGTGATTACTAAGAAACATTTTTCCATTTTTTTCCTAAGGGTTTAAAATTCATCCCCTCAAGAAATTTTAATTTAGTAGACACGATTCGTTGAAACCAAGCTATATTTTAGGAAGTTGAATCTAGCCCTTTTTTTTTTTACAAAAATAAGGGACAAAGTAATTATTTATTTTCAGTGCCAAAATACAATGGTCCAAAGAAAAGAAGTACATTTCGTTGGTTAGATCTGACCATAAACAAATCACTTTGAATATCCATATTCTGCCCCCACCCCCAGACAAAGAAACCACCGTGAAAAACTTTACAAAAAGCAAACTTCACATTACTTAAGACCGAGATGGAAAGTTTCAAAGCCCCCTTGCTAAAAGATAATGCTGTCCAAGCTGCAAAATCCTTTACTAATGCATTCTATGAGAAACTACAAGAATGCAGGGATCATGCTATCCCAAGCAAAACCAAGACCCACTCCTCCAAGAAAAGGAAACCAGTCTGGTGGACCCCTGCCATAAACAAACTATACAACAGAAGGAGGAAACTAGTACAGAAAAGAGTAAAATACCAAGAAGGGAAGACATCCCTGATCAGTATCAGCAAGAAACTACGATCCCTCATAAAGTCATCCAAGGCGAGTTTTGAAAGAAAAATTGCCAAGGACTCCAAAGATAACAACAAGGCATTCTTTAGCTATGTCAAGAATCTAAGTGGCAATGCTCAGATCTGCTCAGAGTTAGTGCAGAATGGCACAAAATACACTGAACCGACCGATATCGCCAACATCCTGGCAGACAAGTTCAGTGCAAACTTCACCCCCCTCTCACCCCCAATAGGGCCCATAACCATACCAGAAGAATGTACAGCCCCTGAAATCACAGACACTCAGGTTAAAACAGCCCTCTCCAAAGCCAAAAACACGGCATCATTGGGACTGGACAGTGAACCCAGGCTGCATCCTAGGCGAACTAACCCTTCACCTAAACACAGCCTCTCCACAGGCTACATACCCATAGAGTGGTGCACAGCAACAGTTATTCTGCTCCACAAAGGTGAAGCCACAACAGACTGGGAACTATTGTCCTATAAGCCTGACTAGCTTGTTCTGCAAGGCTATGGAGCCCATCATCATGGAACTCATTAACAAAGACATTGGGAACCTCCAAACACTGAACCCTACCCAGTTCGGCTTTGTTAAGGGCAGATCATGCCTCCTAAACCTGGTGGACTTCTTTGAGACAGTTACCAAGGCTATAGATGAGGGAAAGGTGGTACACACAGCCTACCAAGACCTCACAAAGGACTTAGACACCATTCCCCATTCTGGTATTATAGACAAGCTCACCAGCCTGAGCATAAACCCCTACATCACTAGATGGGTTGCCAACTGGCTCACGGACAGAACCCACATGGTGAGAGTTAAGGGAGCTGGGTCCGACTCTAAACTGGCTACAAGTGGCATTTCCCAGGGCTTCGTCCTAGGACCCCTCCTGTTCAGCATATACTTCTCAGAGGTACAAACAAGCACAGGAGGACTATGGCTGACCAAGTTCACAGACGACTGCAAACTAGGCGCTATAATAGACTTTCTGGCTGACACAGACATCCTCCAAAAGGGTCTCACTGAGATGGATAACTGGTGTCAAAATCATGGCTTCAAGCTAAATGCCAAAAAGTGCATAGTCATCCCCTTTGGAAAAAAACAAAGTACCCACAAACTACCACATAGGTGGCAGTACCCTAAATACAGAAGACGTAACAAGGGAGTAGATAGTAATCTCTCCTTTGATAGTCACATTGCCAAAGTGGTTAGAAAATCTTTCTATGTGGCCCACCTAATCACAAAAGGGTTCACATCCAGATCAAAAGAGGTCATTGTGCCCCTCTACTCATCACTCATCAGACCCATCATAGAGTACAAAGCCCTATTTTGGATATACCTTACAAGACACCTGCAACAGCTGGAAAGACCACAGAAGATGCCCTATGCAGCTTGACTGAAGAAACTCCAGCTGTACTCAGTTGCATTCTGCCTATGCAGAGGTGATCTCTGCCTGACATACAAGGCCATGTCCAACCCAGAATTGATGGACATGCTCCACCTAAAGAAAACCATATCCCCTCAAGCCACACGCTCTAAGGATCTAAACCTCACCACAACAATAAATAGGACATGCTGGAGAGTTGGAACAAGATTCCAATCTACATTAAGCAAAGCTCCTCACTAACAATCTTCAAAAGAAACCTTGACGAGTGGATGTGAAACAGAAAGTTTACCCCGGGGGTCACTTCAGTGGATCTGCTGGATAGAGGCACAGGGAACTAATCTAAGGGGGCAGTGAAAGCCAACACATTCTGGCTAGGCTTATAAATGCCTTAGGGCAGATACCCTGGTACCTACCTGTGAACCTATGAACCTATTTAACCCCCTATGAACCCATTGTTAGCTATGTTAGAAAAGGTTATTATAGAAGACATTTATAATCTACAAGTTGAGGTGAATAAAAGGAGATTTCTTTATAATAATTTAACCAAAGAAGAGATGTCATTATTCAATAAATTAAGAGATAACTCTTCAATTCACATTATGAAGCCTGACAAGGGAGGGGGATTATGCTTTTTGATTATTTTAATTATTCACAAGTTACGTTTCAGTTATTAAGGGATACCAACACCTACCTTCCTGTTTCTATTAATGAAATTAATATCTGTTACAGACATATTGGCAGCTGTTTAGAAGAATACTTGTTGGATCAAATAATTTCTCAGGAATTATTCAATTTTCTTATGGATACTTTCCCTGTGACTGCCACAGCCTTTGGTATACCCAAAATTCACAAGGACCTGAATAATTCTTCATTCAGCCCAATTACCTCAGGTTGTAACTCAAAGACCTACCCACTAGGACTTGTCATCAACAAGTGGTTGAAACCTGTACATGAGAAGGTACACCATCTAATTATAGACTCCTGGGACTTTTTGGGTGGAATAAAAAAGAATTTGTAGACTAGGGATACATTTTTTCTTACAATTGACAGTAGGTTTGTTTTCTTCAATTCCAAAAGAAAAAGGTTGGAATTTTTTTTGTACAGGAGTATGGTGGGTTGGCGTTTTTTAGACATTGACACCATTAATTTAATTTCCGATTTTATGAGCTTGGTTTTGGATAATAATTTTATTTTCTTTGAGGGGGAATATTTTAAACAGATTAAAGGTGTAGCAATTGGAGCACCCCATGCTCCTATTTGTGCTAATTTTGTTTTATTAGAATGGGAGACAAATGTAGTTCTGGAAAGCAAATAAAGAAAATCTATTACATTATATGTAAGATACTTTGACAATGTATTTATTTTATGGGAAGGGTCTATGCATTATATTGATGATTTTTTACTTTACATTAATATTTCAACTGAATTTTTAAAGTTTACTTGCAATTATAGTTTAGAAAAGATAAATTACTTAGACGCCACTATTTTTAGTACAGGAGAAAGTTTTATGTCTAAAATATATAGCAAGCATACTTTAAGCAACTATTACTTAGAATATTCTAGTAGCCACCTACATTGTCAGAAAAAAAGGATTGCTAAGGCCCAGTTGATCAGGGTAGCCAGCATGACACCTGAATTTGAGGATGTAAAGGTGGAATTAGAAACAATGGTTAACATATTTTTAATGAGGGATTACCCCAAAATCTTGGTGTGTGAAATAAAAGAGTATGTATTGTCTCAGTGGGGTATTAAATATAAACCCTTTTTAGGTACTGGTTGTTGCACACCAGTGTTACTCAGGAACCAATTTCTTTTGAAAAAGCATTACTTTTAGAATGTAGTCCTCAGGCCAAGGAGGTCAGGAATATATATTTTTTTAAATAAATGGAATTTGCTCAAAAGCAATTCTGACATCTATGAAACCTTAGGTTCTTTCCCTCATTTTGTTTACAAGACATCACAAAATTTTAAGCAGTCCTTTGAAAATGGTAAGACTGATAAATCAATGAAAACTGTCAGTAAAACAGAGACTTACAAGTCTGGTTCCTGTAAACAGTGTCCCCCACATTTTAGAAGCTAATAGTCTATGTCTTGAGAATAAAATGAAATCTAAAATATCCTTCATCAGAGGGGATTCTCAAACCAAGGTGGTGGATTATTTACCCAAGTGTTGTGACTGCCTGGCTTTCTATGTTGGCAGAAGTGAAAGAGCATTAAAACAGGATTTATGAGCACCTTTATCAAAAAAGTAGAAGAAATGTGAACAACCCTTTATTTAAACACCTTTCCAGTAGTTCCACATGTTCCACTTTTAAGTTTGGACCGCTAGAATAAATGAGTTAATCACAGAGGTGGTGATTTTAGAATTTTATTAAAAGTTAGAGAAATTAAGTGGCACCACCTGGTATCAATGACTATATAAATCTATATCCTGTTTTAAAAATAAGATCTAACGATAACAAAATGTTTTTAAGTCTCAATATTTTTTACACAACATATTTGTTTTAACATTGTAAAAGTATTTATACTTTTATTGTGTTCTATGTTATAATGAGCATCTCTTTAGTTTAGAGAGACTAATTCTATTAAGTTAATTTACTGATTGGTTTTAACTGATCCTATTAAATTTTATTTAATTTTTGAGGGTAGTTTTATTTACTTGAAACAGACGTCCATGGGTCCATTGCAATTGTGTTTTAATTTCTGATTACATTTTCATTCAGCCAACTTTTATTGAACATGTGAATTTGGCAGAGAAACAATTTGAGAATGGTTATTCAGCAGAGTATCAGTGACAAAGAAAAGGCTGGCAATAATATTGACTTTGAGTAGGGCTCCAAGAATAATAGAAGATGAAAATAAATCACTACAAATCAAAGCATTTGCAGAACCAGCAAACAAAACGCCTCTTCAGATAAGTGAACCAAAAAGATTTATTTAACGCCACAAAACAATAATTTGCGTTTTCGTCCTTAGACTTCATCAGAATGAATAGTTAACCAAGCTAGTAATCTCCTTAAATAACCCTCCCTTCCCATTGACAAAACAATTAACCAATTAAAACATTTAGTATAATTGAATGTAGTGCACTCAAAGTGCAACTGTAAAAATGCAACTATAAAAACTTCTAAAACAAATAGTTACTTGTTGCAGTAACACATTTTTTAAAAAGCAGATTTTAAAAAACATTGAATGATATAATTAATATGTAAATACATAAAATGCAGGCCATCAAATGTAATATAATAGAAATAAATAAAAAAGATGTGTTACACCAAAGTTTTAAATTGTTTTGAAACAAAACCACTGTGGTAAACTAGTAAAACACTGCCATCTACTGGTCAAGAAATAATGCTAAATAAAAGCATAGTTTAGCAGATCTAAGTTTAAGGACAGGGGCTAAAGAAATAAAGTCATTCAAGCCTGGTTCGCTGTTGGCCTCCAAGCTTTACTGCCAAAATAGTTCCCTGTACTCTATCGTTGTCTCCCAGGGACCACCTCGAGGGTCCTGTTCTATTTTTTTCTATGACAAAAAAAACAAAAACTGCATCTTTACAAAGTGTGGTATGTCTAAATAGTGCATTATTAGTGTCTTGCTTACTAATGTCATAGAGATGTCCGTATATTTGCCTCTTAAACTTCCTTGTGGTCTTCCCTGTGTAAAAGGCTCCACAGGGTTTACAAATGGCGGTATATATATATATATATATATATATATATATATATATATATATATATATATATATATAAAACCCCCATGGTGTCACAGTTGGAGAACTTGTTAGTTTCTAACTTTGTGTTCCTCCCCATTAAATACAAACTCTCCCCCTGTATAACATGTGAGCACTGGGGGCAAGCCTCACACTTAAAAGTGCCTTTCTTCTGCCTACCCTGCTTTGGTTTTCTATATTCCAACATTTCCTTAATATTTTTCACCTTCCAATAAGTAAATTTCAGGGGGTCTTTCAATAACAAGTCCAAGTCAGTATAGTCCCCAAACTTCCCCCAATTTCTAGAAATAATGTATTTAACCAAATAAGTGTCAGTACTGAAATTCAAGATGAAATTACTACTCCAATTTGTGTCTGGGGTAGGGGTATTCTCTGTGCTGGTTACAGTGTGTTCCAATACCCCTAAGATGGGATTAACCCCCCCCCTACATTTTTTACTTCATTCAATACTTCTTCTATTAAAGTAAGGAAGTAATTTCTTTCCCAAAACATATCTTTCAGTTTCTTACTTTCTAAGTCGAAGTCCCTATCAAGGGACATCATCCTACTACTCCTAATGAACTGCCCTTTCAAAATTCCTTTCTTTTGTTTGAAAGAGTGGGCACGCATGTAAAACAAGCAGGAGTTTGAAAAAGTCACTTTTCTGTAAACATTGGACTTAAATTTTCTGACTTCAGGTATCTTTTCAATCATCACATCCAAATATTGTAAGTGTTCCCTAGAAAAGCTATGGGTGAATTTAAGGAAGTCAGTAGTACTACTGACGTACTTGATAAATTAGTTTCTCCTCCGGTCCAATCCAAACATACAAATATCATCCAAGTAACGTTGATAGTATTTCCAATATTAAGAATATACAGAATGAAAAACAAACTGCTCTTCCCAAATGGACAATACCAAGTTAGCGTACATGGGGGCACAACTGGCCCCTATGGCTACTCCACTTGACTGCCTAAAAAATTCACCCTCGAAATACAGAAAATTGTGTCTTAGTACCAAATCCATTAAATCCATAAACACCAAGATACTGTTTTTGTCAAAACTTCCTTTGGTTCTAAGAGCTTCTTCGAACCATTCTAACCCTAACTTGTGAGGAATGACATTAAATAAATCCTGGATATCTAAAGAAACAAAGATGAGTCTGTCACTATATAGGTCATTGCTGATACTTCTCAAAAAATCCCAAGAGTCTTTCAGAATGCCCGCCTGCTCAGACCAGACCCTTTGTAAGACGAGAATAAAGACAACAATGGTAGATATGTGGTAATAATCAGTTACTTGCTGGGAAGGAGGATTACATTGGCATATATTTATATTCCAACTAAGGAACTTAAGAAGATTATGGTAGAGGTACTTAGCTTCCAGCAGGGAATACTATTTATGGGTATGGACTATTTAGGGTGGAAAATATGAAATTATTAGCAGGAATCCAGATAGGATTTGCTTATTATTCTCCATGGTACAGTGGTTATATTTTACAAGAGCTCTGGCATTTAATTGAAAGCTTTGAAATACATCCAAGAACTATTTCAGACCATGGTAAATAAAAATAAACATACAGGCCAATCAAGCAAAAATTATGTATTGGTGCTTTCCTACTTGCATAGTAAAACAATGGAATTTAAGAAATGGGTAATATAAATTATTCAGGAGTTGTTTCTAGGCAGACACACATTTCTTCAGAAAGGATAGCAGATGAGTGGGATAAAATTACACTGGAATTTAAAATATGATAGAAATGAGAAAGAAAGAGACATGGTAAAGAAAGAATACAAATTCTTTAAAGGGATTATCAAAAATTAATGTATTGTAGATGGAGGGGAATCTTACAGAACAAGAAGAAGAGCAATTTTTGAGTGCTAAAGGGAAATTAAGGATGCATTTGGATAATATTTATGAGTTTAGAAAGGTTTCTAAGTAATTATTTTTGGATAACAACTCAAAGAACAAAAACTATTAGCACAATAACATAGGCAACAGAAAATAAAAAGTAGTGTTGCCAAACTTAGAAAGCCTATGTTTAGAAAAATGACCAGAGACTTGACAGAAGTGTTAGGGATATATCAGAAATTCTATGAGAATCTGTGCAAAGCAGAAAAATGAGAAACCAAGAAAAGACACAAATGGAAATTCCTACGAAAGACTTATATATGCCAAGGTTAGAGGAAAATAAGGCTCAGGAATTAATAGATAACATGAGAAGAGTTGAGATAAAAAGGGTAATTTATAAATCAATTAACAGGGAAGTATTCAGGAACAGATAGTATTCCAGGGAAAGTTTGGATGTTAGGAGGGAGGAAAATTATAAATATCTGAAAGGTTATGTTTAACATTTTAAAGGAGGGCAAGGACCAGTGTCTTGGAAGAAAACTGTGGTGGCTGTACTAGTAAAAGATGGCAAAGACCCTTTAAACCCAGCTTCATGTAGACCACTTTCAATTTTGAGCCATGTTTATAAAGTGCTTATGTCTATACTAGCTATGAGAATGGCTAAGGTGTTTCCAAAACTAACAGATATGGATCAATGTGGTTTTGTTGAGGGGAAACAAACATCTGATAACATAAACAGAATGATGATTATCCAGAGGTATGCAGAGTCCAAGAAGACCCTGTTATTGTTGGTGGCTTTTGATGCACAAAAGACATTTGATAGCTAGCTTGGATTTTATGAGTAGGCCAATAGCAGCATTTTCTTAAGCTGACAGAATAACATGTTTAATTATGAAGATAGATGAAGGATCAGAGGCAGCTGGGAGGATTTCTATCTGACAAGCTGTGTTTGAACAGAGGAACCAGACAGTGGCATCCTCTTCCTCCTTTGTTAGTTATTTTATACTTAGAGCTGTAGGCCAAGATAATAAGGAACTCTCATATTCAAAAGACATAACTGGTATGGTACTTATGAAAAACTAGCCTTATTTGCAGATTATATTATTTTTTACTTGATAAATCTAGAAAAGGATATTTCAGTGTTGGGGAACATGTTGATATAACTTCATTTTTTAGGATATAAAATAAAACCTGCAGTGGCGAACTGTGTTCACACACATGAATTGGTCCAGCAATATCCACATTTATGAGGACATAAGGTGAAGTATTTAGATGTTTGAATTAAAATGGATTCTGTTATAGCAGCTAAGGATACATGGGGAAGAGACTAAACAAAAGATAAAAAAATTAGAAGGGTGTAACTCTTGACTACAGATAGGGATAATAAGGGTATAAGTGGTGAAATGTTTCTAGTCTCTTTAATAATATATACAGGTCAATTATATTTTTGTAAACCAAATGGGAAGCTGTAAATTGTAATTTATAATGAATTCAATGAATATATCTGGCAGGGAAAGAGTGCAAGAGTTAATTGGGATAAGTAGTTTCCCCCACACAGAATGAGGTAGTTTAGGATTACCAGACTTGAAGGAATTCACAGATAAGGGTCATATACACAAGCATAAGATTACAAAGAGTGGAAAGAAATGGTGTTGACTCTTGGGGGTTGGGGTAGAGCAAGGAGATGCTATCAGTAGAGATTACTGCAAGTAGAGGATTAGAAAATAAGGAAGAGAGAGATGAAATGTATTGGTAAAAATTAACAAAGGAACCAATGTATTAGGAGTAGATAACTAGGAGGGGTAATAGTGACAGAGTGGGATGAGGCAAGCAGAGGTTTGGACTGCAGGCTGGTGACTGCCTTCTCTGCCACCAATTGATAAGATAGTATAAGCAAAGAGCAAGGGATAGGGGAGTGTTAAATGAAAGAGCAGCTCTGGCTGATATTACAGCTGAGTCTAGAACAGAAGCTGTGGATAAAAAATGGACACTTAGTATGTTAGACAAAATAATCCATAAGCATAAGAATGAATCCGGAGAGGTTAGAACAGATTGGGAAAGGAGAATGAAAAGGTGCTACACAAAGGGACAATGGGAGGATATCTGTATGGCTCCAAAGTGTGCAACAAAATCTAGAAGGGTTAGAATTTTTACATGGAAATGTTTGAAATGATATCTTATATCCCAACTTGAATTCTGAGAAGTTGTACACAGGTAGACAGCAACTATTGGAGATTTGATAGAGAGGGGAACTTGGGAGCATGTCGTTTGGAAGTGTAACAAGCTGGTAGATTTAAAATATATATATCTACACAGTACTCTGTCAAAATATTGAGGGAGCAAATGATAGTAGCCAAAAACATGTTTTGAGTTCAGAAAGAGAAAAAGTTTAGTGCTATTGACTGCCAATAAAGAGATTAATAAACTGGAAACCCAATGCTAAACCAACTTTAACAGTATTCTTGAATGTTGTAAAGGAGATACAAGAATTAAAAGTGGGATCTTAAGAAAAAGGAAATAGTAAATTTCATAGAAATGAATGTAATCTGAGGAAACAGTACTTGCAGATTTATTTTCAGGAGGGGAGTGAATTTTCTGAGAAAGCAGGACTCGAGCAGTCTACGTAATGTTAAATTGAATGATAGATGTTAGGAAATAAGCCACATATGTATAATGCATGAAAAGGAAAATGCACACAATGGCTTCTTTGATTTTTATAACTGCATGTGTATCCATGTCACTGTGTGCTACTTAATAAAGGCATATACAAAAGAATCAGAAATAAAAACACAAAATCAGGAACAGATTTTAAATTATTCACTTATATAGTTAGAAAGTTGCTAGAATAACAAGATTTGCATTACCAAGCATTTTCAGAAATTATAGAAATGAAAGGAATATATTAGCTGCCATTTGGGACTCAAACCCAAGGCCTCAAGCATACTGTGCTGGTGTCACTGATGTTGGACCAACAAGAACCTCTGGACAGACAGTATTGATTTTTCCCATGATCATTTTTTTTTCTTTCAGTTATAAAACCCCAGACCTATTGATTAAAGTCAACTTACACATACAGATACACAAATGAAGAGAAGTCTTTTGCTCAGACATTGCTGGAATCATGGAAGTTAAAGGAAAATATTAACTCTCATTTGAGACAAGAACCTAAGACCTCCAACATACCATGCCAGTATCACTGCTGTTAGATGAGCAAGAGCCTGTGGACAGATGGTACTGAGATTTCCATTAAGAGGTTTTTCCTTTCAGCTATGAAATTCCCAGTATGGATCTAAGTCTTGGGTATGAGTGCCAAATGAGAACTTATATTTTCTTTTCATATCTGTGCTTCTAGCTATGCCTGAACAGAGAGATACTATGCAGTTGTGTGTGTGTGTGTGTGTGTGTGTGTGTGTGTGTGTGTGTGTGTGTGTGTGTGTGTGTGTGACTGTGTGTGTGTTCACAATCTGAACAAGCATTTTCTGAAAGATACAAAGTCTGAAACTCACATGCTTATCATTAATTAGAGACTGCAATCCACAACAATTTTCCAAACAGCCACAAATTTTACAAGGAACAGACAAAATGCATCTCAAATTCTTTTCTCATGATTTCTGGACAAAGTCAAAATAGTGGGGAGATAAAGGCATAGAAAAGGACAAAATGTAAATATTGTTTTATTTTATCTATTTGTTAAGCAGATAAACATATTAAGTGTCCCTTTACAGTGGTGACCTGGAAGTACTGTGTGGCCAAGTTGCTTGCTCAAAATCACACAGTAGACAAATGGAGGTGAAAAATTCAAGCCCTGTATTTTAACATCATTAACACCACAAAGCCGTAAGTGCCAGACAACTCTAGTTCTCTTATAAACTGCTTAGTTTCTTAGCAATGAGAATGATGAAACTGTAATAACTGAATGTAATCCTCAATGATTTGTCAGAAAAATGTTAACAAAGAATAGGACATAAATGTGAAGCAAAATCAGAGACAGATAAGAAAGGGACTATTCCAGTTCATTTAAAAGGTTAAAAAGAAACAGATTTTTTATCAACACACATTTTCTGAATGACTGAACTATGAAACTCCAATAATTGTCATTACTGACTGAATGTAATCTTCAGTGACTTATCAGAAAATGGAGGATCATTGAAACCAAAGATTAAAGCTCCCAAGCTACTAATGAGTTGCTTCCTATAACCATGGGTAGAGGCTGTGATTCTATCTCTAGTTGCCTACTGTGTGGCATTGATCAAGCCACTCAACCAGATAGTTGTCCCGGGTTGTTCCTAAAAAAGGCAGGGTATGAATATAAGGCAAAAAAGATATTTCATATGTATTTTCTGAATAATAAGAATTATGAAACTGTAATGACTGACATTGACTATAATTTTTGGTGATTTGACGGGATGTTAACAATTATTTGTGTAGACTTCCATGATCTCGACTTTAGTTAAGTGTTACAGTGAGTTCATTGACAAGAATGACTCATAGTAGAAAGGGTAATGACTGTTTCTGACCGCGCGTGCATACGCGTGCACACACACACGTGCATGCCCGCGCGCGCACACACACACACACACACACACACACACACACACACACACACACAAACACACACACACCATGCCAGTATTAGTTTTCCAGGAAAACTCTGTTCATTTTTCTAGTTCACAGTTTTACACACACAGCTAATTTCGGCTTTTTCAAAAAAACAAAAGACCGTACTTCACATACAAAGTTTTAGCTCCAGGAAGGCTCACTGGCTTCAACACAGAGAATTCTAGCTATTGAAAGAACTAATGCAAATCAGAGCTGCTGAGTTGTTTTAATTTACAGCTGAATGGACACTGGTCATCAGTTTCATTTCTTTATTTCTTTTTTCCTTTTTATTTTCTGTATTATTGTTTATGGGTACCGCCTGTCAGCACCAGGAAATAGGCAGCTGCCTAAGCCACCATGTGCTGGAATGGCCTTATGTGCACCATTCAACAGTTGTACTTGTTGATTATATAGCTGATGCTGTGACTGACTCACCCTCATTACAGGTCCTGCTGTGGCCATGAGCAGGATTCTTAATTAGCTCTTGTTTCACCTTGATATTTTCACTTTGTTAATTGTTAATGAGCTCATAGCTGTATCGTACTTAGAAGGTAAACAGCAATTGGCTCAGTGTGATCATGATGAGCACCTTTCTAAATGTCAGCAATGATGTGAAAGGAAGACAAAGCATATTACATATGTAATATTTGCATATTACTAAGATTTATATAGTGGTTTTCAAATAAAGTGGGACTCCTTAAAAAATTATTTCAGTGTAAAAATTTACTTTATCAGTTGTATAAAGGCAGAAGAATAAGCACATAAACAATAAACACAGCAGAACAAAGAAAAGGAAATCAAAAAAGTTCACAAAACACTTTTTTTTTTTTTTTGCTGGGAGCAAGTTCTCTGCACCTCCACTGTCTTTAAGGTATTAATACCATGGAGGAGTGAACATCTTGAAAGGGTGAAAGTCACTAACACATAAAATAATTTATTTTCTAATATCTTTCTTATTTTGTCTAAGATTGGGAGGAGCCAGAACATATCCAGAAAACACAAATGCATACAAAATACTCAACAGCCTACATACTGTGATAGCGGCTTTTGAATATGGCAGATAGGCAGATAAACTCTGAGGATTAAGGCTATGAGGTGATCACAAGCTTCGTCATGCAATCTTTGATATGAGTAACACAATTTGCACTTGCAAACTATAACTGTAAGCAAGCCACTTAACAAGACAGTGTTCCTAAGTTGACCCTGAGAAGCAACTAACTATATATATTGGGTCTACTTCAAAATATGGAATACTCACATTATTAAATCCCGCTTCATTGAACCCACTTTGTTGAATCTTCATTATATCGAACTCTTAGAATAACAAAAATGAACCCCGGGAAAGGACCCACTTGGCTGCCATGGTGAACTTTGCCCTTCCTCCACTGTAGTGCAATCCTGGAGTTGGTATATTTAGTTAGGGTGGCTGGGGGCAAAGCCCCCCACTTGGAGTTTTTCTTTCTTTTGCTGCTTGTTGTTTTGTCCTGGTGGTCAAGTGGTTCATTTCTCGAGGTTCATTTTGGTAGGTCCGGGGGTTCGATATAATGAAGATTCAATAAAGTGGGTTCAGTGAAGTGGGATTCGATAATGTGAGTATTCAATGTTTTGAAGTAATCCATATATATATATATATATAGAGAGAGAGAGAGAGAGAGAGAGAAAGAGCAAGAAAGAAAGAAAGGAAGAGGGAAAGGTAGCATTTGCACTATGACCTTAGTGCAGATATTAAAAGACATAATATTAAGCACCGTGAACAAACAATATACTCTCAAGAAATCCAAAACCGATAAACTGAACCCATAATCTGAAATAGAGCCAGTCATGAGATCAAAATGTAAGGAGGTCAGGATTGTAAACCACATTTATACTATAAAACAGAACATGGACTGATCAGGCTTCAAGATGGCAGTGTGTTATCAAAAAAAAAGAAGAGCAAACTTTTCAGAAACCATAGTGATCTATGAATAATCTCTTGAAGAAAGAAAACAGTTGGGTATGTTTGTATATGTGAAGATTCTGAAATTATTGTCAACACATTATTAAGGACTCTATAAATTTAACAATTACAGAAATGTTTGCACCTTTGAAGGAGTAGAGAAATTAAAAATATGGCCATAATACAAACATGCACAAATGGAATATTAGGAACTTCTAAGACATTATTAATTATTAATATGTGTAACAATTGTTAAGGTACAACATATTAACTTTTGGGGTGATGTCTGAGAGTGTCTGCTTTGCAGCAGCCAGAAAAAGAGCAAGTTCTCAAAGGAATCTTAAAATGCATTGCTCCCAACATATTGTAGTAATAGGGAAAGTAAAGGCAGGTACCTAGGGTCCCTCAGAAAGCCCTTGTTTTAAACCAAAAAATAAATAAATAATAAAAAGTAAAAAACTTGTTTCATCTCAACAGATTTCCTTCATGAACACAGCAGTTGCTGTATGTCTGATGCACACATCTGTGGATGTCCTTTTATGCAGCACGTCTGGAAGAAATGTTACATGGAGTTTACATTTCTTCTTTATGACTTTGTATTTCATTCTCGGTATTCTCTACATAACTATTTGTTCACTGGTCACTGTGAGGATTTATTACATGCTTTTGGATATTGCATGGATTGGTGTCTGTGGTTCTCTGAAATTTGAGACTCAGTAATTTTTTGTAGATTCCAGGCTTGCATTAAGTGAAAATTGTTCAAGTAAAAATAAGTTTTAATAGTCATTGCTACACATCTGATGCACTTTCCGTGGGGGGGGGGTGGATTGGGGGCACCCTGCTCCCCAATTAAGGAAGGCTGCACCCTGCAACCCTATTATTTATAAATACTAACCCCAAAGTTGCTGTATATCAGAGAAGAGGGAGAAGTCCCAGATACAGCAGTTTTGAAGTTAGTACATATTTCACAATACCTTGAACTTAAATTCTCACTGTTCCAAGGGTCACAGTTATATTCATTGAGCATACAATGGAAAGCCAACATCAAGCAAGCAACTTCAATAATACTTTGACAAACTGTTGACAAACTGCATTGATTATTATCAGGAATGAGCTCATTGTTTTCCAGACGTTACGGATGGGATTTTTTATGTCTTTCTGAAAGCTTGAGTTACCAAGGTTGATGTTTTATTCATTAGTTATACATCAAAGTTAAAGGCTGATCCTCATTCTTTTCAGCAAGTTACCAATTCGTATGCTATTACTAACAGTCTGCTAGTGAGTAAAAATGTTTAATTCTTAGTATTTTATTCAAAGTTTCAGCACAACTACTTAGTTGTAGGGGGAAATTTAATAAAATCCTACATGTTATTTTGTACTATGTAGGCATTATGCCACATTGCTTGCACAAAAGTAAGCTGGTTTGTGATCCAGTAAGGACTGCTAGGCAGCACGCATGCACACTCCAATGCAGCAAGTGCCATGGCATACAAATCACCTCATAAGCTGGTGAATCTCATGCAAATGAGGCAGGTAGAGTGATCCAGCAAGCAGATAAGCAGCCCTGCAGACCTCTTATCAGTGTCCATAGTGTACATGGCATGACACCTGTGCACTGGCCCAGTAATCAAGGAGCCTCAATCCTCACCACTAACACCAGTGAGGGATGTGCACATTTGGAAAATGAACAGTACACATACAGTAAAGTACAATTTCTCTTAAGAGCACACAGAGATCACAGTCAGTCTGGGGTTGTTTTCTCTCTCTCTCTCTCTCTCTCTCTCCAGATCCCCAAAAAGACTGCCCACTGGCACAGCTATAGGGTTAAGTTTTCGGTCGAGTGATCAAGCAAAAACCTCCAGCACCCTCTCTGTCCAACCAGTGCTTTGTGTCCCTGCCCAAGTAGCTGACACACACACACACACACACGCACACACACACGCACACACACACACACACACACACACACACACACACACACACACACACACACACACACTCACACACACACACTTTGAGATCTGATTTATATACAAACACACAGACACTTCTGGGGACGGCTGGCACAGGTTCTCTAGCTATGCCCCCTTCTGCCCAGACTATAAGGTAAAAATCACTGCCACAACCACTATTTATCAGCTACTAATAAGGCCCTTCCCAAGGGGTGACCAATTCTACTGGGTAATGTTACTGCTAGCCAAATAGTAAGTGGGAACAAGGCTAAGGCTATTTAGGAGTGGCTTGTACAGTATCACCAAATACATGCAAGTACTCTAAGAGCTTATATATCTCTACACAAACCAGCCACAATTAAAATGTTTAAATAGATTTAATAATAAATAATAAAAGCACAAGACAATGCTCATTAACTCAACACAGTGACAATAGAGTTCAGATTCAAGGAAATATTTTAAAACAACATTGTAGAACAGTCTCATATACATATAGAAAACATCTACACTAATCTTGCTATATTCCTATCTCTCTCTAAGATAAACTATGTTCTAAATAACTTACTTACAGAGCAAGGCAAAGTGCTGGTGAGTTGTTAACAGGTCCAGAACAAAATACAAAATGCACTCTTTCTCTTTGAGATAATTCTTAAGTTAATAATACACATTACTGCTGGGTTAGCTAGATGGCATCACTATTTGACACTTGCATCTAGTTCCCAGGCTAAACAGATACCAACAAAATTTAACATGTCTCTATGAAAAATACTTATCTCTTAGAAGCTGACAATTCTCTCTTAGAAGCTTGCCAGAAACTTGAAGTCTTAAAACAATTACCTTGGAAACCTGTAATTAAAGAATTTCCAGCTGTAGACATTCTGTCTTCTAGATTCTGGTAAATACACTTGCAAAAGTCTTTATTTATTTTCTCTAAGTTTGCAAGTTAACTCTGTATATTCCAACTTTTACTATGAAACCATACATTTGCATTGGCATATAATCTATACACATTTCTGCTCTTTTCCAGCAGTGTGCACTGTGGTTACAGTCTTGAAGCTCAGTACAAAACATAGTTTTCTTACATTTTTAAGAAGCATACAAATCATACTACTATTCACAAATGACATAGAATTATTTACAAAATTCTATCTAGCTGGGCTGGCAGTGTCACACATGGAAAAAATCCATGTACAGCAATGTAAACAGATAAAAGGGGCTGTAAAAATGTAGATAGATGAACAGAAATGGATTACCACACACAGATATGAGTGAAAATATCCTCTGTGTGTATCAAAAGTTACAAAACATATGTTAAAATTATTATTTTTTTAATAATCTGTGCATATTTGCATGGCACGCTGCAGTGTGCAAATATGCCTTAAAATAAAAATGTTAAAAAAATGTGGAAATAGCAAAATTAATATTATGAGATAGAAATATATTACAGGACCCTGCATGGAGAATCTACAATGGCACATTGGTGCTGTTGCTAATGTGGTAGGGCTAGGAAGTGTGTAGTTCCCAGGTTCTGAGCACGGATCCCTATGCAAATGAGGTGGAGTTACTGAATAGCATAATGGGGTAATCGTGTCCACATATCCCCTCCATGTAGGCAGAGCACCCTGTTGGTGTCCACACAGGTGGTAGCTGACATCAAGAGAGGGTGTGTCCAATAACTCCTAAGCTGATTGGAGCTAAGCTGTACCTGTTTGCAAGGCGCACCGCCATGCTGAGCGTGGAAGTCTGGGGGTGTGTCCACTGACTTCTAAGCTTTGTTTACATATGGGATGCATGTTTCCACATGTTTGCATGACACACTGCTGTGTGAGCATGGAATTTGTAGGTGTATGCACTGACTTCTAAGCATTCTTTACCTACAGGGTATGTGTTTCTGCGTGTTTGAGCGGTGTGCCATAGTGATGAGCATGGAAGTCTGGGGGGGTGTGGCTACTAACTGCTAAGCTTTGTTTACCTATAGAGTGCGTGTTTGCATGGCACGCCGCATTTCTGAGCATATCTAAAAGGCAATGATGTATTAATTACTTTTGACCCTTGTTTAACTTAAACTGGGGCCATTAAATGGTGTTAATGATATACTAGGCAGGTGCAATGCATCATAGGTAACCAATCACATAGGCAGCACCTACAGTAGAGCACTTTAAAGTATGTATACACCCTGTAATCTGATTAATCCCCCATACTCTGCACTACTGGAGTGCAAACTTGGGAATTTTAACTGAATGAATGCTAGGGACTGCTGCAAGTCTGCTACCTCTGTATGTGTTAGATGCTGAAGTCAGTCCTGCTGCTGCTACTGACAATAGTCCTAGGCAGAGAAGGAGAAGAGTGTTCAGACCCAGTGTAACCTTCCAGGAGCTACATGAGCTGGAGACTGTAGAGTGCTGCAGGGTAGACAGTGACATATTATAAGAACTCACTAAGCTCTGCCACCCTCAACTCAGACACAGAGCCAACAGAGGAGAACCTATCCCAGTGGAAACAAAGGTATGTGTAGCCCTTAGGATAATAGCCACAGGTGCATTCCAATTACCAACGGGGGACATAATGTGGGTCTCACAGACATAAGCATCCAGGGTACTCCACCAGTTCCTGGATGCCATACTACCACATGCCAGTGAGCACATTTATTTTCCCTTCACCCCTGAGATGAGGGCCAGCAATATGCAACACTTCTAACATGTAGCACACTACCTAGAGGTGCTGGATGCCATAGATTGCACTCATGTACACATCAAGGCACCACCCGGTGAGGAGAGTAGAATCTACATCAACCACAAGGGGTACCACTCCATCAGCTGCCAGGTCGTGACCAATGCCCAGGGCATTAACATGAATGTGTGTGCTGGCAGCCCTGAAAGTTATCACAACTCACATATCTGCAAACATCAAAGCTGTACCAGATGTTTGCTGGGGGGGGGGGACATTTTACATGGCCATTTACTTGGGGATGCTGGCTATGCACTGGAATTGTGGATGATGACACCCGTCAAAAATGCACACACACACCCACCAAATAACCCCATAATGAAGCACATGCACAAAATAGGAACATCATAGAGCATGTGTTTGGGCTGCTGAAGTCACGGTTCTGGTGCCTCAGTATATCTGGTGGAGCCCTACAGTACTTTCCAGCCACATGTTCACATATGTTCATAGTATGCTCCATGCTACACAATATGATCCTGTGGAAACAGTTGCAGCAGGATCTGCAAAGGGGAGGGTTACACAGCCCTCCACCAGTGCCTAGGTCACCACAGCCACACTCACAGGAGAACTTGGAGGAGGAGCCCCCTGATTATATCCCTGTAGGCAAACGTAGGCATGCCCAGTATGCCCTTGCATTGGCTAAGAGACAATGCATAGTATGTTCCCTGACACCCCAGGGCTCTAGGGAATGACACCTTACTCCTACCCACAGAGATATATTAAAATAGCTTATGCCAAGCAACCCACACAACCTGTATCTATCATTGTATTGACTGTGTACTGCTTGCATCACACAGAGTCAACCCTAAAATACAGGTCTGTCACCTGCTGCATTCACAGGGTAAGTCTCTATCCTACACACTAATTGTAAGGATTACTATAACATGGTATAGTATGTATGGCTCTGCTGCTGTTATACAAGGAAATATAGTGGACGATTTGGACAGATGTAACATCCACATGGGACTACAGATGCCCAGTCCAATAGTATGTGTTCCTTAATATTCACTAGGCCTCATGGTTGGAATATTAAGGACATCAGGCAAGGGAGATATTAAATAGTGGTCACACATGATATGTGGACAGCTGTCTACCCAAGCTAATCATGTGCTGTTGTTCCTCCACCCCCAACACAGCAATGTACCCATAGAACTGCTTTAAAAGAAAATCAGCTATAGTATATCAGTGGACCAGGCAATCTCAGGGCTGTAACATAGGTATTGCTCATATATTGCATGTCTCTCATCATGCAGGATAACAATGTACATATTTATGCTGTTGATTGTGTGATGAATGACTCCTTTCTGTCTGACAACCTTTGTGGCTCAATGGACAAGGGAAGCTAACATGGGTGATGGTGCTGATGGTTCAAATCTGGAATTGCTCACATCTTTTGCATGTGAGGTAGTACTATGTTGGTGTTTTCACAGATTGTCATACCGCTCAACCTCTTAGTGCAAGAAATATGGACAAAACCATAAAGATTGGCATTAAAAGGCCCAAACATAGGGACAGATTTTAAATATTGTTTCCATAAACCAAGAAAGTTGTTGGAATTAAAGGTGCTACATTATTACATACTTTCTAAAGCATATAAAGTCTGAAACACAAATGTTTCTCTGCATTTAGTATAATGTAGTGACATCAATATTCAATAATTCACCAGAACACCACAAATGCATGAGGAACAGACCAAACATATGAGGCAAACCTCAGGACATTCCGTGAACATCAGGACAGTTGAGGGGTATGCAAACTGTCAGTCTGTTGATGGTGTAACATTGCCAACCTCAGTCACGTATTAAGTAAAGCAGACAGCTATGGAATGCCGTGTACATTTTGAGTGAAGTGCAGTACTGCAGAAACAGGGGCGGTTGTTAATGTCTGTAACATACAAAATCCCAGACTGGAGTACAGGTATGTGTGGCCTGGAGTCACTTTATCAGTACTGACAGTCCCACTGGTATGCTCAGACACTTAGTTAAAATGAGTGCAATTCTGTTGGCCATTCATCAAAATGACTTGTTATGTAAAAATATCTACACGTACAGACATATACATATACATATCCATCTGCCGCTATCTCTCTCTCTCACATGCACAGTATGTCTATTGCTATGCATTGTCAAATAGATATATACCGATATATATAGCTATATATATTAAAATGATGCCTACACTCCCCTCATACATCTACATAACACATATACATATCATACACACAGACAACTACATTTATATACTGTATACATCCCTGTTATATACAGAAATATCTGTGTGGATGTCTGTATTGTCCGACATACCCTAATAATGGTGGTTAAATCTGCACTATCACACAGCCAACCTGCTGCTCAAAGGTGCCAAACTAAGGGCACAAAAGTATATACTCCACTTTCCTACAGACCCCTGTGCCTGCAGGATGCCACCACGTAGAGCGACACAGGTGAGCAGGTGGTGTAATGTATAATGCTGTCAATGCACATAGGGACAGGGCACATTGCTCCTGCCTACAGGTTCACCTATGTAACTACAAGAAGCCACATATGGCCATACTGGTAATTGTAAACACATAGCTAGCATAAAAACAGTTATCCCACTGCTAAGATACTAGATGCAGATAACAGTACAAAGCAATATCACTCTGCAGGCCACAGATGCCATTAAACACAAGCCTAGTTTGTGTAAAGCACAAGTATTGTGCCTGCAATCACCTTTACAACATACTTAACATGTGGCATGTGCGATAAGTGCAATGATCTATAGTGTATAAAACGAAATAGGCAGGGGATCTAATCTCACTCCAGTCTACTTGGTGTATGTGCGTGAGCATATTCCCCTGTAAAATTTGTAGATGTGTCAACTCCATCACCACACCTTCTAGTTTTGTAAGTTCAGAAAACTCAGGTGACACGTAGCAAGGTTAGCAGACCTTATCACAAAGTATGAATGCATGATTACACTGAATGGCCACATTGTCCCTGATAGACTATTCTACACATATGCACCTAGAGAACCATGCACATAGACTGTCGTACTTTGCTGATGTAATATTTCTGCTCTGCTACCATGTCATTCTGTGCCACTGTATTGCCGCCATGTGTCCATACTTTATCCCCTCAGACTCCTGGAATAAAAACATACACAGGTCCATGACACATCTGTCATTCTGTAACACTACTGCCAGTCCAATATCACGCAACAAAGATACACAAAGTGTGATGTGTAGTCGTGACACATGTCAGCATACAGTACCTGTTGTGGCCCACAGCAAGTGGCCTGGCAAAACAATACAGCACTACACAAGTACATGTCAAGTAATATAGAAACCCTGTGCATCAGACACATAGTAGCATTTCCCTGAATTGATGGCATGGATGGCAAATATTTGGTGCACATATCATCACATGCACAGGGTATGGTATGAGGTGCTGGAGGCCTAGGCTGTGCCAAACAGTTGACAGCATGTGTGTGAGTTATAAAGGGGTGCGGATTAGATGGGCCATGGAGAGGTGCCATATGGGTCTGCTGGTGATCTGCATGTGACAGTGGTGTTTGAGAGTGTGCGTGTACACAGTCAAGCCCAGTGCTAGCCCTACATGTGTGTATGCTGGACAGTTATGGACCATACATGGTAGAATGGACAGTTAACTGTCTCCAGCCACGAACATGGGAACTGGCACTGCCAGGAGTAGCACTGGCACCACCATGCCAAAGGTCAGATGCGGTACTAGTACCTGATGGTGACTGCTGTCTGCTGGGGCTGTGTCCCCCACAGGACCACCCAGGACCATGTGCCCATGACCTGCCATGCTGTGGTGTAGACAGCATACTTCCCCCTGTAGCACTGGAGGTACTGTCACTGTAGGACAGTGAATGTGTATGGCCACATGGACATTCAGCAGATGGAGTTGCTGTCCTACATCCATGTGTCTGACACCCAACTCCAACCTGATTTTCCAGCACAGACAATGTGTGGTCCAAGACAGCCAATGTCTCAGGCTACCATCTGTCCACAGCATTAGTGAACCAATCCAAGGTTTCCCCAATGCAGTGGAGGCTGTCACAGATGTCAGACAGTGCTGCATCCATAACCCTAAGTATCTGTCTGTTGTTGCATTCAGAAAGTTCCTCTGCCTCTTTGATGGCCCAAAACATGCGCCAAGTGATCTGTGAAGTGACACCTGCAACATTTGGTGGATGGACAGCAGTCCTCCTATGAATAACCCTGTCAATCTGCCTTTGTGGGACCTCACCAGCTGTCTGTCCATGGCCAGTGTCTACATTCACTGATGCCATAGTTGCCACACTGTCCTGTTCAATGTCATCACATTCTGGCTGTCCAATATCTGTGGCCTCTGGGGGTTGGGTTTGTGTGGGCATACTGACTGTGTGCAGTGAGAATGAGGGCCAGAAAGGGATGTGAATCTCTGGGACAGATTCAGCCCCCGACAACCCCACCTGTGCCTCACTATGGCCACCATCATCATCAGAGTCCAATGAGACACTGACATCAAGTTTTGAGGGGGGACAGAGTCCAAACCCCCCCCCCCCCCGGCCACCTGTGAAAATCAAGACAAACGCAGTACATTACTGCCTGCACTTTTATGTATGACAATCCACACAGAGTCATACAAATGAGGATCCACAACTGCATTACCAGTCTCACATCTTCTCATCTCCGCTCCAATGCAAAACAGACAACCTCACAACAACATACACAGACAAGTCAAGCCTTTTATAACATGCACTTCAGCCACATCCGAATTAAAGTTGCCAGTATAATCTGCCTGTAAGGTATGCAGTATGACACTATATGTGATAGAACTACACATAAAACCCAGTACACCTATCCTGAGAATGATAAGCCAGTACTAGTGTCACTGCCTCAGGTATGTACCATCTCCCTTTTATGTTTGAACAGGCATCTTGGAGTAATTCCTTCATGTATACAGGCTGCATAGTCACTAAAAACTATAAGTTCAACAGTGTCGATGGACATTCAAATACACACCTGTGATTACCCAGTCTATGAACCATAGTTAACTGTTCCAGAATGGAACATACAAATATACTACTCTGGCTAAACACAACATTTGCATATAGGCATATATGGCAGCCCTTAACTTTCATAGGGTATATATGATCCGTAAAAAACAGTATCACACATACCAAGTACAGGACTATGGACTTGGGCCACACCTGACAGACCTATGAAAAAGTGAGGGAGAGGTGTAGTCAGCACCACCAAATGTTGCAGCACTGCAAAGTAATATGTACATATATCCGCATGTACAGTAGCTACTGTGAAACTGGCTGTATTGCTGACATTCTGAGTATGTGTGCACAACTGAGTGTAAACTTTGACTCCCCTAATGCAGATAGACCCAACACCCATGCACAGGTAAGTACAACTTGCCACAATGACTAATACAGTATTACACTGGTGAACACAGTATGCTTACCCGGACGCTCCTCTGCTGTGGACACTGTGGCACCCACCTCCACAATATATGATGTGATGGATGCCTGGGAGCTGCCGTGTGTTCCTAGGTTCACCAGGAATTCCTCTGTGGCCGAGAGTGGTTGTTCCATCTCAGGCCCTCCACCAGTGGTGGCATGATCCCTGACAACATCAGCTGCACTTCGTCATGCAGCATTCATCATGTCTGTGGCCTGGTGTTGGACCTGCTCATAGGTCCTGTCCTGATGGCCAATCTGATTGACATCCCACACAAGGTCTGCCCACAATGCTGCCTGCTGTTCCCAATTATGCCTCCCCTAGACAACATGATCTGATGGCGCTGTTTCAGTCCATCCACTATTATGTCATTCTGAGAAGGGCGCATGTCTTCTGTGGTACATGGGTCCTAAAAGACAGCAGAAGGAAAACACATTACAAGACTAGATACATGGATGTCCACCATGTACAGATCCAGCACACCCATAATGACCTGCACTATCCACTGCTCCTTCACACGTCATACCCCACAGTCTGGCTACACTACGTGCATGGATACCACCAAGATAGTATAAATACTGGGATATGTTCCGGTGTTGTGACAGATTCTGTTGTATGTTCCTACACCCAGCACTGCAGTCCACTGTGGTATGCCCCCTACAGGCAAACTCCAACTAATATGTCATAATGCTACTGACGGACAAATAGCAGTGTGCTATTGCAACCACTATATGGGGACAGTCCAGCAACACCAGTGTGTAAAACAATGCAAACCTGCTGTAGTATATGTTCCCTGTAAACATCATACCTCTCAACTATATAGATGTTTGCATAATGTCAAGATGTTTGCATCATACTTTTGGTCATTTTCACACAACATTGTGGATTTCTGACAAATGGTTGGCCAACCATTGATGGTTGCTGTCAGAGAATAAAGACAGACATCTGAGTTTCAGACATCATACCCTTTAGAACACAGTTATGCTACTGTAATATCTGTTATTCTATTCACTTTCTTACTTTGTACAGGCAATATTTAAACAGTGTCGCTAGGTTTGGGCCTTTGTCCCCCATTGAGTATGGCTCTGTCCTGATTTCATGCTGTAAGAGGTTGACAGGTATGTTAGGCATAGCTCTCAACCAAACAAGGACATATGTCCACAGAATCAGGGACTTAGCCAGAGTACATCAGGGACATTCAAAGACACTGTTAAAATGTTAGAACTAATGGGGTGCAACATTGACAGAATGAGAGGAGGTGTCTTACAGTATGTCATTTGATGTTACATGAGTGTACACCCTTACATATTGTCACTATGTATTATGTGTAATCCACTAGCTCTCCTATGACAGCCAACTATTGTAGGAGGGATTAACAGGGACAGAGCTAAGATATGAGTGAAAATCAGAGACAGATGAGTAGCATGCCTGTAGGTGTAAGACAAAAAGAAAAAGAGATGTATTACCAATGAATTGGTGCTGCTAAACAAAAATTAGTCCATAGTCAAAAAGAAAAGCTTGCAACAAAACCACAAATAATAAAACTCCTTTAATGGTAACTAGTACACCAAATAACAGTACTTCCACAGACTTTAAATCTGCTTCCTCAGGCTTCACAATACAGCTTTGAATCAATTCAGTATTTATAATGAATCATTAATCAAGCAATTAATGTCTTAAAGGTCAACAAATTCATTTAACACAATTATGCAAATATGTAAGCTCTGGTTTAAAAAAAAAAAAACGTTTCATTTAAACCAGGAGCTGTATGAGCGCTAAAAAATAAAATCCATTTATTCTCACATCTTTTAGTTTTATTTAAAATATCACCACCCCTATCACAATCTTGAACTTGCTCTAAAATACAAAATTTAAAAGAATGTATGATACCCTTATCTTGTACATGCACAGTTACCACCAGAGAGAGAGAGAGAGAGAGATTTACATGAGGAACACTGGTTACATTTTTTAACACCCTTACTATTAATGCTAGACGTATTCAACTTATATTGTTCTTTATAACATAATTTATTTTTTAAATTTAAACTTCTCCTGTGGATATAAGATGGTCTTTTCATGCTGATATCTCTTAATTCGGGAATGTGTGAAAGTATAGACCAATGTTTTTCAATAATTTGCTTTATAGCTGATGTATTCTGATTGTAAGTTAAAATATAACTACATTCTTGACGAGTATTACGGGTTGGTACTAAAGTACTTGACTGTTTATTTCTATGCATATATGAATATAGAGGAGCATATTTAGAATCGCTATTGCTAATATATGTTGCTTAAAAATAGTTCCCTTCTCTTTATGGTAACCTCTTTTTTCAAAATCATTAGTCAAACATTCTAACTGCTGATATAACTGGTCATTCTTTGTATTTAGTCTACTTATCTTTGTCATTTGATTTAACATAATGTTATCAAACATGTACATAGGATGCATACTATCTCTTGAAAGATAGCTACATTTTTTAACAGGTTTCTTATAAAGCATAATATCTAGTTTACCTGTTAGGGTTTTTATTAAAGTAACGTCTAAGAAATCAATTCTGTGATATGAGATAGTCTTCTTAAATTTCAAAAATCCAGTAGTGGTGTGTAGATATTCTATAAAATCATACAATATAGTTAATGGACCATCCCAGATTAAAAAAAGGTCATCCACAAATCGCTTGTAGAAAACAACATTGTCCTTATAACTATTTTCTTGAGTATTAAATATTACCTCCATCTCCCAATTATTCAACACAATATTAGCATAGGTATTTGCTAGGGTCTATGTTAAATGTTCGAACATCCAAAATGTCGAACATTACATGGTCAAGACCAAATGTTCGACATTAGGATGTTCGAACATCAAATAAAAAAAGTAAAAACATAAAAAACACTTTAACAGCATAGGTAGGGGGGCAGGCCCCTCAGCACCCATCACACCCCCCTAACATAAGTATACCAATATACCCCTACTTAAATATACCAACTCAGAGACTGCACTTCAGTGCAGAAAAGGGAAATTCTCCCTATCTGTACCATACGGCACAGTTGAAAGTCTATCTTCAAACACTCAAAATTTCGAATGTTTGGTCTCGACCATGTAACGTTCGAAATTTTGAGCGTTTGAAGATTTGACAAGTATCCATTTGCTACAGGAGTGCCCATCGTAACCCCTGTTTGCTGCTTATAAAGTTTATCTAAGAACATAAACAAATTCTTTTCTAAAAGTATATGTAACAACTTACAGATTAAATGTATATTTATATGTTCTAACTGAGGTTGACTAACTACATACTGTATAAGCATGTCAATACCTTCATTATTTGGGAAGCAGATAAATAAAGAATCTACATCAAGGGTAACAACGTAACAAATTATTATTGAATTTTTCTCTGACCAGCTAAACAACTGTTCCAAAAACTTTGTTGTATCTTTAATAATAGAAGTTGATGTACTTAAAACTTGTTTTAAGTCATTCTTTAAGTGTACAGATATGGGTTCAGTAATCCACCCATATACCCATGATACAATAGGTCGTAATGGTGGCTGTGTAGCTGACATGTATCTTTGGGATTCCATATATCATTGGAATCAGAGGAGAATGCACATTCAAAAAATCATATATCTCCTGATTTAAACCTCCTTGCTGTAAAATTTCAGATAAACATGTATGCACCTTTTGAATGATATTATTCACCATTTTTATACTAATAGAAGCATAATCAGACACATCTAACATTTTTAACATGGATGTAACATACTGAGTCCTATCTAAAACAACAACACCTCCACCTTTATCTGCTGGTTTTATCACTAAAATATCATTATTACATAATGATGTTAAAGCAGACATCTTTTCTTTGTTAAAGTTATAAAATGCTTTCTTATGCTAAGACAGATATTATTGATATAAATCCTGCTCAACAAGTTTCTCAAAAACACCAATAATTGGATTTGAAGGTGGTATAAACATATTTCTGCATTTATACTGTTTGCGTGTACATGAGACATTATTAACATTCTGTTGAAAAAGAACCTTTATATTTAATTTTCGAATAAAATGTTTAAAATCAGTAATATTTCTAGAAATATTAACTGATGATGCTGGTATAAAATTTAGGCCTTTGTTTAGAATGTTTATTTCAGCCTCGTTCAACTGATAACTAGATAAATTAAAAACGTTATCAGTTTTTACAGTACCTAATGTTAGGTTATATTGCTCTGTTTTCGCTCGTGCTGACTGAACATTCTCTTCTTCTGTGGTGATATAGGGTACGTGTCCTTCACTAGATGCAGAACATTTTGTTTTGTTAGGACGGTCAAAGGTGAATTTCTACCTATGTTTATACTGTCATCATTGGCAGCAGCTATATTTGATGTTTGTTAATCAAACGAATGCAAAGCAGCTGCTGAATCTGCATCTATAGTGGCTTTATTCAAAGCTCCACTGGGTATGCGATCTGCATTATGTTGTAACTCGGCTCCTTCAATCTCCATCAGCAATTGCAGACTGTCAGCATTGGTATGGGATGTCTTATCCATGGCTGCATCATGAGGGTGTATTGCCTTATTTGCCTGTTGATTGGCTGGTTTTTGTTTCAGCCAGGAAAGTACATAACCAGCTTGGAAATCAAGAACATCACATTTTATTTTACATCTTTTGTTTTCAACAAGCTGCTTTTCAAAAAAAGTCAGTTTCTTAATAGAGTTATTTAACAAAATGTAATGGATAGTATTGTCAACAGATAACACAAGTTCATCAAAATTTTCTTGACGTCACCCTTGTATTTAAGCTCAATAGGTTCAAAAAATTCATTCATTAGAGCCATGTGTTGAAAAGATAATGATAGATTTAATTTTTGCCAGTCTTTTAATAGTTCAGGGTAAGTGTCCCTATAAATAGGCAGTTTTAAGATACATAAGCCTCGTGGGACTATTCTTAGGCTGATATATATATTAAAAGAAAGATGCTGCCATTGCAGCTTTTCAAAACAATACATTAAATTCTCAAACTGACGAAGTTTAGTTTTAAATGTAATTACATCAACCTCTTCCATTTCTGCTGAAATATCAGTCTCAGCAAGTAGTATTCCATTTAACAATGGGTTGTCTTTAACTTCTAACATATCCTGAATGTGTCTAATTGACTTTTGAGCGGCATTACTTGTTGATGATAAATCCAGTGTTGATTTCATGGTTGGTAAGACAAACACAGGAAACAGTCCAACAAAGAGAAAAATAGATGTCTTACCAATGAACTGGTGCTGCTAAACAAAAATCAGTCCAGAATCAAAAAGAAAAGCTTGCACCAAAACCACGAATAATAAAACTCCATTTGCAGACAAACAAGGCAGACAAAACAGCAGACAGGGGCAGTCTGTAACACATGAGGGGGTGAACACCTTGGATGGGGAGGGTGTTGAGGAATCCAAGTCGCACATGCATCCAGACCGCACCAGTGTGACTCACATCTCCACCCATGGGACTGTTGACACTGCTTCTTCACTGACCCAAGGGTGGCTGTGCTGGAGGTTGGTCACCAGGGTTAGGCTGCCCCACCAGGTTGGCCAGCATGCCCTCAATCTGGCGCAGGTGATGTTCATAGCTCCGATGAACAATCCTGCTCACCAAGACCAGGAGTTAATATTGGGTGACAACAGCTCCTTCTCCACCACTCCCAGGGGGAGGGCGAGCCCCGTCCCCTGAGGTGGTCCCACCTGACACCACAGGTGGTGCAGGGGCAGTGGAGGGGACACCTCTGGTCTGGTTCCCAGATGTGCCAGGACCTGGTGCCATGGCTGGTTGAGGCAAGGTAGGCAGATCAGCCGGAACCACCCTACCCTGGCATGCAGTGGTAATGGAGGTATAGCAATAAGTATAGGTTAGTTGTGAGCAAATATTGTTAGTAATAACAGCATGGCAGAACATTGTAAATAACCCCATTACATATCAATGCATATTATGTGAAACACAACAATCAATAACAGAACAATCAGTATGCTAACAGCATGCCAGTAACAGTTACTGCATAATGCAACAAAATAGGTAATTTAACAAGATATGTTAATATGCAACCATTATAATACATAACAATAATAAAACACATGTCCCAAAATATAGTTAATGCAACAACGTATGCTAATGGTAAACCATAACCAATGAATAACAATAAGAAATAAATGATGATAAGGGGTGGAGAGTGAGAAAGAGAAAAACAGTCCATTAGTAACATCTCCAGTTATTTATTTGACAATAGTACTACTATCTACTCTACGGGTTTATATTTTGTTTATATGACTACAAGTCTCCTACAGCTGATATAGCATGTACATCTCAAGCTATCTGCATGGGACACTATGGGCCAAGCAGTAACAACTGCAAGTACACAACTACACAGAACACTAGCACATTAGGTGGACCTATATCACTACTAAGGTGCTCTGTGGGCTGATTTGGTAATCATTTCCATGGTAATCCTGTGACAGATGGATTATGCAGTATTAATTATATAATGTAAAATTGTGACACTTGAGAGACATGTATGAGTACAGTACAGACACTAAAGAGCTGTCATGCCTTGGTTGGCAGGCATGGGAATATAACACAATAGCAGTGACTGCAGGGGACATCTGCATAGAATGTATTAATTGACTGCAGCAACTTTTAACAGACACTCCAGGCATATAGCCATACTAAGATCACACATTTTATTTCTGACAGAACATTGCTGATGAGCACATTCTTGATAAAGATTTAACACTCTGTGATATCTAAACACACAATTATCTACTCATAATATGGGCTACCTCACCCATTTACCTGTAGTTCCTGTGGAGAAAGAAACTGTGCACATTCCGTGACTGCTAATGTGATATTTACTGCTATATACCACTAGATTCAAACTCTGGACAGTGTGGAAAAATGTACTATATACAGAGCATTTAACAAACTGAGCTACTGAGTCACTGCTAATTAATGACTGACTGATGTTTGCCCAGAGCTCACCTGGAATCAAATATGACTGGTAGTACTACTACAGTGTTATATTAGACTGCATTGATAGAATGCACATGCATGAAATACAAGCCTAACTCAGATAGTAGGTAAGCTATATTTCAGTATCATATCTGTGAAGTCAACACACAATATCAGCTCATGGAGTGAACTAACGCACCCATATACCTTTATTACCTGATGTCTGTGGATGACAGAGCATTATGTGACCTACAGACAGCCTTAAACAGTATTTATATGAGCTAACCAATACAATTTGCAGCCATTAGATTTGCATTCTACAGCTATTACAGTGTTATACTTGACTGCAGCTCCTTACCTTACAGCCTCAATGAATATAGCTCTACTACAATGGTTACGGCAATACAATCCTGATGTAAACCATTTCCTTGGTGTTACTGGTATTGTTTCATGTTTTTATTGTGCTACAGTTGGCATTATTCATTTATTACAATACACCTCTAATTCCACATTTATTGCAATACAAACTTTATTATATATACTTTAATGCAGTTATTGGTATTGCTTCATGTTTTTATTGCAGTATAGTTGGCATTATTCATTTATTGCAATACAGCTCAAATTCCACATTTATTGCACTACAAATTTTACTGTAGATACTTTATTACAGTTGATCCTTTACTCTTTCTTGCTTATTTCACTCCAGTTAGCATAATACATCTGTACTCACCACACTCATGGTGCAACCTGGCCAAGCACCCAGCATTCGACTCAACATTGCAAGCCCTCTCAGCTGCAGCTTTTCTGAGAGAAGTACACCATTATGCATACCAGTTTTGCAGATATTCAGAGTACATATTGGTAAAACAGAGGAAAAGGTACTTACATACTTGTGAGGCATTCCCTGCCCTCACTTCTTGGACTCTGGTGTCCAGGAGTCCCCTCTTCCATCTTTTCAGGTCATCATGGTGGTGACGATACTGCTCATCTGTGTGGGGGATACCAGTGACACTGGTAAGATCTCTGGTCAGCTGGTTCCAGGCCTCCACCTTACACTCCGAGCCCTGGAAACCACCCTGCAGCAACCCGTCATTGTGATTTTGTATGAAGAACCCAACCATGACCCTGAACTCTAGAATGCCCCAATGTTGAGCCTGAAAGTGTGCACCTTCACCACCACCAGCCATAGTATACAGTCAGTGACAGAACTCCAATGGATTTTGCTGTATTCCCACCTTTTAGGCTTAATATAGGTTGTTTTCCCGCCCTTATATGTCATTTGGCAACATTCAAAAATGTGCTGCATCACTTAGCATCATGCAAACCAGCTCAGCTATGCAGACAAGCACAAAAAATTCACAGGACCATGGTCTTACTAGAGCTTAGCAGTGCACAAACCAGCCATGCAGAGCTGAGCAGCACACAAACATTGGCAGCCATTACCATGTTTATGCAGTGCTTAGCAGGTCAAAGCACAGTTGAGCAGAGCTTAGCAGAGTGCAGTGGGGCCACCCTTTATTTAAAAAAATTTATAATATGTATATCAGAATTAAATACATATTTTCCCTTTCATGTATTCAAACCCTGGACATACTGCACAAGAAGCCATAACTCTACCCATTTAGCTATGAGGATATTAAGAAATCAGGTATACCTTCATATACACCACAGAGCTGCCTATAAGCAGTACTGAGCACTGTTCCATGTTGCTCAAACATGCTTAGACATGCTTAAACACACCTTTAAATAATTAATTACATCTGTTTTTTAGACATCTGGCAGGTGTCTGCTATCTTGTATTTGAGTGCAGCTTGGCATTGCTGTGTTCTGCCTGTGCAAACCTGCTTAGACACACTTAAACACACCTTTAAATAATTAATTAATTACATCCATTTTCTATTTTTAGATGTCTGGCAGATATCTGCTATCTTATATGTGAGCGCAGCTTGGCATTACTGTGCTCTGCTTCATGCCACTCAAACACGCTTAAACACACTTTTAAATAAATAATTAATTACATCCATTTTCTATTTTTAGATTTCTGGCAGGTGTCTGCTATCTTATATGTGAGTGCAGCTTGGCATTGCTGTGCTCCGCACCATGCAAACATGCTTAGACCCGCTTAAACACACCTTTAAATAAATAATGAATTACATCTGGTTTCTATTTTTAGATGTCTGGCAGGTGTCTGCTATCTTATTTGTGAGTGCAGCTTGGCATTGCTGCGCTCCGCACCACGCCACACAAACATGCTTAGACATGTTTAAACACACCTTTAAATAAATATTTAATTACATCTAGTTTCTATTTCTAGATGTCTGGCAGATAACACAGGAAAAAATAAATAAAATAAAAATACAACAAAGCACATTGCAGGGAGTCTCATACTCATCTGCAGTCATGGTTACTATTACACCTCTCCCTACACTGATTCATAAAATGTGTTCCTCAGCTCTCCCTCAGGAACGTGCCATCATTAATATGCATGTAGAGCTGCTCAAGGGGAACTGTGAGCACGAGCATGGATATATTCCATGTAGGCCCTACATGGTGCCTACATGTATTTTATTAAATCCTGGGGATAAGTCTATTTTACAGACAGAAATCATTGCAGCAGTTATTTCTGTACTCAGTGTATGACTCCACAGTAGACCTCTCAACTGACTCTATTTTGTAGGACACCTCTGATGTTTCTTAAAGTTGTGTTCCATTCCTCCAAAAATTGGAAATCATTCTGAGTATTTCTAAGATAATAGTGCCAGAATTAAAAATGTGTCCCTAATTTGGGGCCTTTTCCTTAGTTATTTTTTGCTTTGTTACAAATTCTGTTGGTAAAAGTTGACAGCTCTGCTCCACAGTTTCACTGCTGCAGACAGTTTATGTTGAATATCTGCATTACATTGTGGGCATTAACTATCATATCTCTCATTTCTACTATAAACTATTACTATTAGAAGGTAATATTAGGATGGATTAAGTGCACAAATATACCCAGACCACATAACTGTGGTGTTCATAATACTTTATCACTGTATTGTAATTGGTTTGTGTCTCTATAACACGGTCAGGGCTGAAAGACCCTTGAGGTCTAGTTCACTAACCTTAAAATTAAAGTAAATAAAAATATGTGATGTTCTGAAAAATGTAAGCAAACCAAAGGAAGACCAAGAAACTAAATGAATATAACTGCTCAAAACAATAACTGAGCAAGTGCAAAATAAGGTACAGAATGTAGCATCTTAAGTGAAAAAGTTGCTTATAGAAAAGAAGAAGTAAAAAGGAAGGAAGGGGAAGCTGCTACAATAAGTAGTAAGGTTAGAACAGATGAAGCAGGGAACGGAATGCAACATGAAAGTGTCACGTGTACAATAATGCACACATGGCTGAAATTTGTATTCAACAAGCATGGTCACTACATGGGGAAGCCTCCTTTCCATTGAAATGCAATAACCTCAGAGGTGATGACAGGAAGTAACATAGAAGGCAAACTCCCCTTTGGGGGGCTGTGACTATTTTCACTCTAAAACAATTTAAAATATTGAAATGTTACTCAATTTAAATGCATTCTTGCAAGCAGCCAAACTCAGATAGAGGAGGGATAGAGATAGAGGAGCCAAACTCAGATAGAGGAGGGAAAATGGAATCTATAATGTGTTTCTGTGTATCTTTGTGCATGTGTGCATGTGTGCGTGCATGCGTGTGTGTGTGTGTGTATGTGTGTGTGTGTGTGTGTGTGTGTGTGTGTGTGTGTGTGTGTGTGTGTGTGTGTGTTTGTGTAAGCATGTATTTATTTATTTTACATTTGTTTACTGGGAAAGTCCGACTGGGACAGTGTCCCATTTTCAGAGGAGGCCCGGAGAGAAAAGCTCCATTATACAGATACAATTTCTTAGGACTGAAACAAATTACATTGGTGAACAAGAACAGTGGGGAGGAGCTCCATTACATACATACAGATACATTAATGAGTAACAATAGTAAAATAAAGCAGAACAATGTTATATATAAGCCGTAATAAAAAAATAACATAAGAAAGGTGATTAACTCAAGCAATTTGGTATATAAGTTTTACATGACATAAAAAGGATAGTTTGTTAATCGATGTGTTTAGTGGCCTTTTGAAAAATGTGAGTAGACAACAGAACAACAGAGTAATGCATCAGCAAGTGAAAGTTGGGATAAAAAAGTCTGATTTTACATAGGTAATACTTGATGTAACAGTGATTCAGAGCAGTGATAGGCAGTAAAGGAGGAAGATAGGCAGTGTTGATAGGTGAGGATGTCAGAGTGAGAAGGCATGGCATGGGAGGGAGATAATGAAGGAAGACATTTAGCCAGAGTTGGTACAAGAGCATAGCCAAGTGTTGATAAGGTGTTCCTTAAGTAGCAGTTTGAATTTAGGTTTGTTGGTAGTATTAAGTATATTTTGAGGGAAAGAGTTCCATGACTTGATATTTTGTATGAGAATAGGGAATCACCATGACTATTATTGGATTTAGTTACTTTCAGTAAGAGTTTGTACATGAATGCATGTGGTGTGTGCGGGGGGGGGGGTTCTTGTATATTTATATATGTTGATTTTTTGTTTTGATGAGTGATAAAATAAAATGCACAAAAGGGTGTTGCTTAAGTGTATTTCTTTGCAGCATGTCTACAGAAAGAAAGAACTTGGTCACTAATAAAGAACACAGTTTGTGGGTAGGGTGGGGACAAAACAAGACAACATTTATAAAATTATGTTTTTGCAAAAATTATGAAGAATGTTGCATTTAAACTCTGAAAGACTGGATTTCATGTAGAAGACTGAGCTGGGAAGTTATCATAGAAATTGTTGTATTGTCAGAATTGTTTAATAGGAAGAGGGATTTAAGAGAGCATTTCTTTTCAAACCCTACATCATACCTTTGTTTAAATTTATTGTAACTGCTCTGTCATTACTGCAAACCAGGGAAAACAAATATTTTAGCATTTGTGCATGTAGAAATGAAATAATCTCAGAAAGCTAAAATAGTTGGTACTAAAATCACCTAATCACAAAAGGGTTTACATCCAGATCAAAAGAGGTCATTGTGCCCCTCTACTCATCACTCATCAGACCCATAATAGAGTACAGTGCCCTATTTGGGATGTACCTTATAAGACACCTGCAACAGCTGGAAAGACCACAGAAGTACCTCACCAAGTGGATCACTGACCTCAAACAGATGTCCTATGGAACTCGACTGAAGAAACTCCAGCTGTACTCAGTTGAATACCGCCTACTCAGAGGTGATCTCTGCCTGACATACAAGGCTATGCCCAACCCAGAATTGATGGACATGCTCCACCTAAAGAAAATCTTATCCCCTTGAGCCACATGCACTAGGGATCTAAACCTCACCACAACAATAAATAGGACATGCTGGAGGGATAGATTTCTGCCACAGAGACTTCCCATGCTCTGGAACAACATTCCAATCTACATTAGGCAGAGCTCCTCGCTAACACTCTTCAAGAGAAACCTTGATGAGTGGATGGGAAACAGAAAGTTTACCCCTGGGATCACTTCAGTGGCTCTGCTGGACAGAGGCACAGGGAACTAATCTAAGGGGGCAGTGAAAGCCAACACATTCTGGCTAGGCTTATAAATGCCTTTGGGTAGATAGCCTAGTACCTACCTATGAACCTATGAACCTATAAAATACATAAAAGTACAGCCAAAAACAATTTTGTTTTTGTGCTAAGGGACCATGATAAAATGCAATCACAGAAGTTGCTTATATTACCAAAAAATAAATTGTGAGAAGAATAGGAAGACATGAACACAAAATAAAGGAGAATGGGGATGGGTAGAGAAATGTTCTTGATAGCAAAATGATGAAAGACAATAAAGGAGAAAACTAGAATACCTTTTGGGACCATTACCTTGTTATTGTGAAGGGGCTTATCTATCTCACTGAAGCTTTAAGCTATACTGTGAAGGGACATTGAAAATAGGCAGGTCATGGCAGAGAGATGACACTAAAGATGCTCCACTGGAGAAAGCAATTTCAAGTAATCCTTGTATTTTTCCAGAAAATCCCTAGGGACAAAAGTAAACAGAGACATGTTGAAATGGCACATGAAGATAAGTCCTCAGGCCTACAGCTTTCTAAAATACTTCTTGGGAAGAGTAGCATACAGGTAGTAATAGTATTTAACGTTATTATGTGGATTGATTAAAGCCAAAAGATTGTCCATCTGTTGAGGTTCTTAGAGATGAAAGGAAAGTCTGATGTTGTAAAGAAGTATACACCACTGGAACTTGGAATCTAGGAAATGTGAAGCAAAACAAACCTGATGTGGTTATGGATGGCAAGACAAGAGGGACATATTGGAAGTTAATGAACTAAAATGGACTGGAAAGTATCAGTTTACATCAGATAATGGCCAGATCTTCTATTTTGGACAGTAATCTTGCAGATGAGATGGAGCAGCCTCCATGATTAATAAAAGCATGTCAAAAGTAGTGCTTGGTTACAACCAAATAAATGATACAATGACTTTAGTCAGATAACAAGGCAAGCCTTTCATCATAACAGTGACACAAGTTTGTCCTCCAACTACAGGTGCCAAAGAGGAAGAGCATTTTATGATGATCTGCAGCACCTTCTGGAAATGACATAATTGGAATGTTAAAGTTGATAGTCAAACTACAACGGGAATAACGGGAAGATTTGGCCCTGAAGAGTGCGATGAAATGGGATATAGAATAGTAGAGATATGAAAAGATAAATCTGTGGTCATAACAATTATTCTCATAGTTTAAAAAATGTCAGGGATCTAGACTAGTAGAGATCTGAAAAGATAAATCACTGGTCATAACAATCATCCTCATAGTTTAAAAAAAATTGCCAAAATGTTAACGTCAAAATCAGATTGATTATATACTTTGTGTCAGAGAAGGAAGAGCTTGATAAAGTTACAAAAAATATGTTGCAGTGCTGACTGTGGTTCAACTCATCTTATTATCATAAATTTAGAATTAAAGAAAACAAGAAAATCAATAAGGCCAATTAGATACAAGTTCATCAATATTCCAAATGAATATCTGCCTCAGGTGAAGACTAGATTTAAGAGGATTAGATCTGGTGATCATCTGAAGAGCTATGGACATAATTTCATGATGTTTTCCATGAGGAGGCAACAAAAAATATTAAAAATGTAAAGAGGATTAAGAAGCCAATATGATGAATGAAGCTTCTCAATGGGCTGAGGAAAGAATGATAGAAAGCTAAAAGCAACAGAGATAAGACACAATATAAAAACCTGGATGCAGACTTTCACAGAATAGCAAGAATAAATAAAGATGGGTTTGATATGATGGTTAAAGTTTTCACCTCATAAACACAGGGTACAGTGTAATTAATATATAATATAATACATGATGTATCTGTGTAATTATATATAATATGAAATGCTGGGTTAGATATATCAGGTGCGGGAATCAACACTGCTCTCTTGATGAAGGATCAAGGCCATTCAGTTATCTATAAATAAATAGGGAAAAATTGAGTTATTGACAGATTTTATTTTGTTTGCAATCAAAGATCTTTGCAGGTGGTGAAAAAATTAATAGATGCTTGCTTTTTTGAAAGGGAAAGCATGTCAGATCTGGATAGGATTTTAAAGGGCAAAGACATCACTTTGTTAACAGAGGTCTAGCAACTAATTAAGTCTGTGAAGTGGAAAATCAATGCTTTTAAACTATGATGCTGGAAAAAATGTTTGGCAATTTTATGGACTGCAAGACAGTTGTGTCAACCAGTACTTAAAAATAAAGCAAGACTGTTCACTGGAATTCTTTATAGCAAAACTAAAATTCACATACTTAGGCTACATAATATAAGGACATGATCCACTAAATGAATATAAAACTGCTAGAACTTGAAGAGACAGTTGACACCTTCAGGCCATAAAATATCAGACTAAAAGTAATTAAAGAACAACACCAACAAGAAAAAAAACATAAGGAAAAATTCTATGCAATGATAAGGACAGCATTGTTTTAGTGAAGAAAGAATAAACCAAGTTATTGAAAGTGGTTAATATGAAGAGTATACCAAATACATTTGGGGTGCAAAATTGATAATTTGCAATGAGGCAGTTGTTAATAGTAATTTTAGACATAAACAGCTAAATAAAAGCTTTTACCTTTTGTTTGATAACACTTCCACTACTGTGTTTTAGAATTTAGCAGGTACAGAGTATAAATATGAAATGGCTGAACAATGCAAATTCTGAATTGATATTTGGAGAGTAGGAATACTATTGGAATGGATAAATAGAACAAAATAGAACAGAGCATTAAGCATGAAAAGATGCTTCCGTTTGCTACTGACAAACACAAAATCATTGGCAATCAAGAGTTCAAAAGGGAAATGTACAGGCTTTTACAAAATTTAAATAATATTTAATTGTTATATGATAAAAATAACATCTGACAGTATTGTTAAACAGTATGGATTCAAAAGAAAGTATACTTTATGAGATGAAATGTGCAGTGTTAGATTAGATATCATTTAAATGTATAAAGATACAGTATTCTCTTTGTATAAGTCTACAGATGTAGCCATATTAACGCAGGCTTTCACAGTTTGCATACAGTTTCAGTAAATATCAGTGGAAAAACTCTGGATCACATGCAATTTGGTTTTGTGAAGGGTAGATCATGCCTAACCTGGTTGACTTCTTTGAGTCAGTCACCAGAGTTGTGGATGAGGGCAAGGCACTTCATACAGCCTACCTCGATCTGGCCAAGGCCTTTGATACCATTCCCCACTCAGGAATTATTGATAGACAAACCAAATTAGGCATCAACCCCTATATGACTATGTGAGTTGCAAATTGGCTCACATATAGAGCCCCCAGTGTGAAAATAGCAGACTCCAAGTCAGACTGATGACCAGTCACGAGTGCAGTCCTACAGGGATTGGTCCTGGGTCCTCTCCTGTTTGGCATCCTCTTGTCAGAAGACCAGACCAACATGGAGGGACTCTGGCTGACCAAGTTAATTGAGGATTGAAAGCTGTGAGCCATTATTAACTCCCCAAGTGATGTAGACATCCTACAGAAATCCCTCACTGAGACCAATGACTGGTGTTGAAACCATGGCCTTAAGCATAATGCCAAAAAATGTGCCGTCATTCCCTTTGGGAAAAACTCAGTTCCCACTAATTACCACATTGATGATAGCCCACTGAACACTGAAGGCATTATAAGAGATCTGGGGACACAAAGGTTGACAGCAAACCCTCCTTCGACCATCACATTGCCACTGTTGTCAGAAAGTCCTTCTATGTGGGATATCTCATTGCCAAGGGTTTTGCATCCAGGAAGAAAGAGGTCATCATCTCTCTCTACTCTTCTCTCATTAGACCAATCATCAAGTATAATTCCCCATTTGGCATGTACCTCACTAAACAACTGCAACAGCTGAAAAGGCCATAGTAGTACCTCATGAAGAGGATCCTAGGCCATAAACACATGTCCTACATGGACAGACTAAAAAAACTCCAGCTTTTCTCTGTCTCATATCAGCTATTAAGAGGCGATCTCTGCTTGACTTACAAAGCCATGTCTGATCCAGCTCTGTTAGAAATGTTACACCTAAAGAAATCCCAATGCCCCCACACCTTACGCCCCAGGGACCTCAGCCTCATTACCACAATCAACATAACATGCTGGAGGGACAGGTTCATAACCCAGAGACTGCCCATGCTCTGGAATAGACTTCCCATACATGTCAAGCAGAGCACCTCAGTGGCCCTTTTCAAGACAAATCTTGATGAGTGGATGGAAAATAGAAAGTTCACCCCGGGGATCACTCCAGTGGCTCTACTTGATAGAGGCACTGGGAACTAATGATGGCATGATGCCAGGGCACTTCTAAGGGTTAGGCTTATAAAAGCTTCAGGGCCGTTGGCCTAGTACATACCTATGAACCTATGAAAATAAAATTCAGTGAAAAATACTGATAAGAATAGAATGTGCAGTACTTTGAGGACCAACATATCTTACAAGGCTTGAAAACCAGGGCTAAAGAGGTGTGTGGGACATTAAAGGGTTTTAGTACTATTAGTAAGTACTTCAGATACAGGAGCTGAGTCAGTTAAGTTAGTTCATTTGGACTGATATGCAGAAAATAGTTGCAGTACAGATACTCAGGTTTGAGTACAGAAGTCAGGTCAAATATTCAGCATTCCAGAACATTAATGATACTATTCAAGAGGAAAAGACTGTTTCAGTTGATATTACTCAGAATATTATATTTAAAAGCACTGTTATATTTATCAGCAGTGTTACTGTTATCCACCATTCCAGAATAGTCTGTTATTCTGATATTGTTGACATCTATCTTCACTGTACTTAATAAAGCATTTTAACCAAACTACAGTTTGCAGACTGTATTGCGAAAGGTACAAGAAGACTTGGACCATAAAGGAAAGAATGACACCTGTTCAGCACAAGTTGGGGTAATTAACAGATAAAAAACAAGTAATCTACGTGGTATCCCCAAAGGCTCAGCTCATTAAACAAGTATAGTGGGCCCAAAAACAAAACCGAGTAAGAAACTTCTTTTTGTGGAACATTTTCAGTTTATGCATATCCAGTTAATCACTGTATATTAATAACTGTCTATTAATAAGATCAGATTATGATAGTAGTAGTAGTAGGGAACTTAAACTCGTACTAAGTCAAAAAATGTATTCAAAATAATCAAAGCAGGGTAGACAGTCTGTTTCCATTCAAAAATCCTTTATTAAGCACACAGACAAATGATCAAGTAAAACAAAAATAACAATAATAGTAATAATAACATAATTCTGCTGTTATTTTTGTTTTACTTTACACTCAGCTGTGCCCCCTTTTTATTACAGTTTTATGGTCATCAAACTTTGGAGTAAGTCTTAAGCCAACCTGATCAAATCCATGCTGAAAACTGAACATAGACGAAAACAATGAATACAACAAGATTTCTGTTTTAATCATGGTGCTTCCCTTTACTAGTGGTGCTATTTGTTTTTTTATTTTACTTATGTGTCTTTAATAAGTGGTACATTTTTACTTGGGAATAATTCCAGGATTCATTTACTTCAACACAGATTCACAGCATGTGCAGAATTGACCATAGGATCAGTAGAAAAGACTTCAGTTTAATATGTCATTTCAGCAGCACATCCCAGCAGTACAACACCCCCTCCCCATTGCAGTTACATGCCAATGCTTATGATTTCATCTTCTTCCCAGCAATTGAGTAGTACCCACAACCTTGTAATTTACTAGCAAATGTACTCTCAGCTGGACCAAATTAATCCTCGTAGAGAAAAAATAGTCCCCATAAAGTTATCGTTTTTCTTCTTTGTTAAGATTTGGCTCATTATGAATCGGGTTGAAATCAATGTATATAATAAAATGATATCAATGTTTATAATAAGCTGTGAACACATGGTAATCAATGTACCATATGTAAGACAGCCATATAGTCTTTAATCTGGTCAGCTACTACATTTCAAACAACATAATGGCCAGGCAGAGGATGGACTCTCTGTTGTTGAAGGAAGTAGTAGTCCACAAAAGCACAAAAACTGACAGTTCAAAAAAGAGACATAAAAATCATAGAGTGAACTATTGAGGATAAGGAAGAAATTAAGTATTGTTACTATTATGCAAGAAGGCCAGAACTTCCAGATACAAGATATTCAAAAAGATTAAGAGAGAGTTTAGAAAAAAGAAAAACCCCGGGATTCATGAACCTTGCGCCAGGCGCACGCATAGCGTAGGCGTTACAATGCCAAATATGGCCACCAAGCGATTCAGGTACGATCCAATTCCACGTGCACTGCCGGATCTGCGCCGCCCCCGGCGTAGGTATGCTAAACACCCCATGTGCGGTGTTGCACCATGCAAATGAAGGCATATAGCGATCCACGAAGTGGCGCAGGCGTAGCATAAGGCCACGGCAATGTAAACCAAAAAAAACGGTTTACATTTTCCCAAACATAACATAGGAGTAACGGAAGGCTGTCAGCGTCAGGTATCACACTGTTACCATATGCCAATGGCGAAATACACAGAGAATGTCAAAAGAAAACATGCACAACATGTAAATAATAACATAAATGGTATGTCCACAGAAACTCACAGCAGAACCCCAGGACATGTTTGCGGAAGGTGCAAAACAATGAAATAATATGACAATGTTATAAAACAGCAGCGTAATACACATCAGCTTCACAGCCATAATACACCATGGTATGCATGGAAAGCCACAACCACGGTGCAAGGGTTGCCAAGGACTCGCGGCAGTGTTCGGCGTGGTAACTATGAATTAGTAGTCAATGCCATGCAAATGAGGCAGATAATACTGAATCGCAAAACCCCCGCCGGCGTAAGGCTGTACCAAACGGCGCAGCGGTAATACACCGAGGAGTGGCTCAGAGGGAATACATGTCACCTGCAGAGGGGTGTGCCACTGTAGGAGGAAGCACATTGGAGCTCAGCAAACCTGGGCTGTACATTGCACATCACAGCTGCAGGACTGGCGTGTGGGGAAATAGTTGAGCTGAGAGCACACAATGCGCGCAGAGGTGCATGTGCACGAGGATGACTACGTTCCCTTAACCCAGTCATGTGACGCTTGCCCCGCAAATAACATCGGAAACAGGAAGGTGATGTTGAGAATATGAGGAAATGCGGAAGAAGTGTAATTGGAGTAATAATGAGCAATCAACACTAATCAACCCACGAAGGCCAATCGGTGGCAGCTGACAACTCTGCATGCAGAAACCTGCAAAACGGGATAGGGGAGGCATATGAATGCAAAGAAAGTAGGGGAGGTAGCAGATTGCAAAGAGTGAAGACCTGACACAGCAGAGCCAAGCAGACAGGCAGCACAACGGCGGTGGCACAAAAAATGCACGATATGCCATGTCCCAGAAACTACACATGACAGGGCTCTGCAGGATGCATGCCAGGAAATAGTAGGTGCAACGTGCAGAAATAGTAAGGGAAGGTCGAAAGGTAATCCATTGCAGGCAAGAGTAATGCAACACCAAAGGCAACAGCGTTGCAGTGCCAACAGTAAAACACGGAAGATAATCCCCAGATACGGCCGTACAGACACACCCTATGACATCACCGAGTGTACAGCACAATAGTATAAAGTGTGAATGCACACAACACACAGCCGTGTATTCCCAAATGCCGCACCATAGGTGTAAACACACAGGGAACTTTTAAAATGTACATGTTGGGTGCTGCCGTGGCCGTGATCCATCAGCATGTGTTAGAGACAGACGGTGTTGTGGAGGAGGGTGCCGACAACTACCGTAGGCCTCAGAGGAGAAGGAGAGTGTTCAGACCAAGGGTAACCTACCAGGGGCTACAAGACCTGGAGATAGTAGAGCGTTACAGGGTGGATAGGGACACGTTACAGCAAATAGTGGAGCTGTGCCGCCACGCCTGAGAACAAGAAACAACAGAGGGAGCCCATCCCAGTGGACACAAAGGTATGTGTAAGCTTGCGAATACTGGCCACAGGTACCTTTCAAAGGCCAACTGGGGATATAATGGGCATCTCACAGGCATCAGCATCCAGGGTACTACACCAGTTTCTGGATGCCATGTTACCACATGCCAATGAGCATATATACTTCCCCAGATCTCAGGAGGAGTTGGCTAGCAATATGCGCCACTTCCACCGTGTGGCACAATACCGGAGGTACTGGGTGCGATAGACTGTACGCACATACAAATCAAGTCACCACCTGGGGAGCAGGGTAGACGCTACATAAACCGCAAGGGATTCCCCTCCATCAATTGCCAGGTCATGTGCAATGCGCAGGGCATTATCATGGATGTGTGTGCTGGCAGCCCTGGAAGCTACCACGACTCCCATATCTGGCATGCCTCACAGCTGTACCAGGTATTCGCCAGGGGGGACATCCCACAAGGCCACCTTGTGGGGGATGCTGGCTATGCACTGGAGCCATGGATGATGACTCCCATCAGAAATGCACACACACACATGCAAGAATGCCATAATGAGGCACACGCACAAACCAGAATAATCATAGAGCGTGTGTTTGGGATGCTGAAATCACGGTTCTGGTGCTTGGATACATCCGGTGGAGCCCTGCAGTACTCTCCAGGCACATGTGCCCACATATTCATAGTATGTGCCATGCTACATAATATGATCCTGCGGAAGCAGCTGCTGCAGGGACATAATGGTGAAGGGCCACAAAGCCCACCACAACTGCCAAGGCCAGTCCAGGCACAGAGGGTTCAGGACCATGAACACACTGTGCCAGCCCCAGTAGGCAGACGGAGGCGTACCCAATATGCCTATGCCCTGGCAAAGAGGGAACGTATAGCACATACTCTGACAGCGTAGGCCCCATGGACTGACACCTCCCTACCTGCACACACAGTGAAATGGACGGCACACAAACATGACCACCTGTAAAGTGTACCGTATGGGTGGCCCCATGTGTGACTCCAACATAGGCAGCCCCCAAACACTGTACACCCAACAGCCAGTGGAGCATGGAACGCCAACACCTGAACAGTACACGGGTCCTACAGCAGACGGCGTTGCTGTATGCTGCCACGTTCGCCGCAAGGTGTATACATATAAACATGTATATATGTGCATATACATATATGTAGATAGATATAATTACATATATAGAAATATATGTACACATATACATATAAGTACTACAGTTAAGACAGGGAATCAGAGGGATGTAAGGTGACTGAGATGTAACACGCGATATCTGTACATAGTATACATAGTGAAACGACAACCTGAGCATCCGGGAGGTTTAACAGAAGAGGATACCGCCAACCATGGAACGGGCAACATACCGAAATGCATAACCGCGAGTCGGAATGATCGCCAGACCACAGTACTGTAACAGTACATGCTTGGGTAATAGTATGATGATATGAGGGGGGAGGTAGACACCGCCGCCGGTGTCGCGGCCCATGCAGGTACTGTGTGCAACCGTCCCCGTGAGTGCCGTAGTATGTGTATGTGTGCGGTGAGGGTGCCGTGTGTGTTGCTGTGCGAGTATAATGCGTGTGTCTCCGTAATATGTGTATGTTGGTGCCATGTTAGAGGCAGAGTGGAATAATATGTGTAGGCATACGGTACACTAGCCACAGGCATATGTACACCAGTAGTCCCAAAGTAGTAGTGAGAGCCCCACCCTGGCTAGGCGTGTGGCGACGTAGAACGATACAAAGTGACAATGTCCCAGATTGTAGCACAGGAATATACCCCACAGGAAATGGAAAGGACGTATGTACTACTCATGCCCGTATGTATGACACCGATATGCTAATTGCAAAATGATACGTCGGCAAAGTCACACAGCAATAGGTATGTACCGCGGAAATACGTATGTGCTACCCCAGTACTGACCGTGGCCACGTATCGGCCCGTAAACACCGCTGTGTGTTCTACAAGTGTCAAACAAGCAATCCCCACCTGAATAGGTGGCAACCACTGGCAAACAGGCCATCCCAAGAACAGGACCACAATGACTGTAAATATCTGGGACAGAATGACAAGGGATAGTCGTCACGTACAAACAACCGCTGATATACCACAGATGTGACGGAGGAATACATGCATGAAGCACACACGCAGGCGATACCAACACCACATGACAACAACACAACCTACACTCCCATACCAACAGACAATTAACTGTCAACTCTCCAGGCAGGGATGGAGCACACAGACAACCATACCGTGTATGTAGAGATGCAAGGCCCACAACCCGTATCCGTCACCTACAACCTCCGATATCCCCCATCGTACATATTAAAGGGATACAAACCGTAATAGCAGCACAAACATACAGGCAGTCAATGACATCTGCATAACCGCAACATCTCGCGTGGGAAACACAATCAAAGGCGGATGCATACTTGCATGCGTTGTTTAAAGGAATACAACAGCCATGTTACACATCCGAATGCAAAACGCCATCAACAGACGTCGTCAGGACAGGGACACCCACATGTCGAACCAAATACTATACCCAACACACACAATCCACGGCTAACACCACTGCGAAATGTACCTGTCGCCACACATAGCGGCTGCAGTTACACATAACATAACACAATACAGACCATCTCCACGAAGGTAGGGCAAATAGCCAACGCCCAGGTGAGGAATCCAACCATACCCCAGTTACGACGCGTAATGTCCGAATGGAGTAGATGCACAGGTGATATGCGCACAATTACTCACTGAGGAACAGCAATTGGTGGGATGAACCCACATGTTGCAGGTATCGACGGATATAAGGATGACTCCCAGGATATTCAAACCGTATGCTCATACCGAACCAGCAGTGTACAACCAAAAGAGTAATAAAAAGGAAAACCGATACACGGAACGAAACACGGAATGAAACACCGACAAGGTATGTAGAACACACGATATGTACGGGTGTGTAATGCATGATGTGTATGATGAAGCTGTACTGTATGGGAATGGTGTTTGTAAGTAATGACACTTGTCCATAATGCAGAGAGTGGTGAAAGGTGGTTATGTAGTGCTATCCTGCTGAGCATACCAACGACTGTGGACACCGTGTGCACAGCAGTGGGACATCATGTACACAGCCGAGACACCACAAGGGCTGCCACAGGGGGGCATTAGAGAGAACAATGCCAGACCACATGCCGATGCTGGCAGTGGATGTCCAACAAGGAAGTGCCATAGCAGGGGATAGGACATGTATGTATACTGTCACAGCACACATGTGTATGGGCATATACCGTCGATGTCATACGTAATGTGCGCCGACGTGCACGTATGCCTTGCAGTAGGGGATACTATGTCAACTATGTGTAATGTAAAGCTGTCATGGTGGATATGACAGACATTATACACAGTATCACAGGCATATCATGCATAATGGAGGTATTGCCTATTGGTATGTACAATAACAGGATACATATGGCCTGTAGGTATGGGACAGAGTAGTAGCATCATAGCCATCCGAAATGGAAGGTACACCAAGTAACCATGCCCAAAGGATCTGTAGCAGGTGCACCGTGGGCAACAATGAAGTCTGGCAGGTCCATGTGTAAACACATGTGCAGTGTACACAGTAGTGTCACCTCCCCATGGTAGTGTCCTGTGAACAGCAGAGGCGGGTGTCAACTGCATGTCTACACAGTACCGCTGCTGTGGTGGTACCATGACTACGTGTCACTCAAACAGCAAGGGAGGTATCACATGAACAGTGCCACTGTGTGTCCCTGTGGGATGTGCACAGGACCTATGTTCCACAGCATGGTGTGTGTTGTGTCTGCGGAAGTAACACAGAAGCCCAGCCCATGCAGTGTGGCATGTGTGCACATATCCATGAGCAGTCCGTTCACACTGCCCACCGCAATTGTCATGTATGAGGAGTATATGCATCAGTAATGCGGAGGACATGGTCCGTGTCAGAGCAGAAGACACCCCTGTGTATGTGGTATGCAGATGTGTACAGATGTGTTTTCTGTCTGTCAGCCGCATATGTAAACCGTCCGAGCCTGGTACACATCGTGGCATGACAATGCTGTGCCATGTAAAGTTGTAGCCGTTGTGGAAGGTACACCATAAATGTGGTATTGTACCCTTGACCGTGTGTAGATGTGTGTATGCCACAGGTACAATGGCTACCTATGTACCAGCATCACACACAGTACAGATAGGTGTGGCCCTGCAGAAGTGTATCCATGCCACAGTGGAATACGGTAACCACAGGACCGTGTGGGGCATATGTGTGTACAGCAACCATGTACAATGTGATATGTATGTACGGGGCCAGTATCCATGTGATAGTCAGTGGGTGAATGTTGCTATGCAAAGGTGATGTGCATGCACCATGTGTCATGCATCCTGATGCCATGACACCCACATGATGTATCCGCCACACTGACACCCGTATGGTCGGTATCGGTATGAGCTGGTGGAGCTATAATGGTGCCAGGTATGTAGGTGTGGGATATCTAGGCATGGACAGTACTCTGTGACAGCATGTTGTGTATGTAAGCAAATAGTGAACATGAGGGGCCCCATGACTGAGGACTGTGTAATGCCATATGTACCTGACATGTAGTAGGTACTATGATATGCTTGCACCACTGTGTGTCCTGTCCATGAGTCATATAGCCTAACATCCTGAGACACAGGGTATGATGTGCAGGTGGATGTGTACGTTGCCAATACCAGAACGTGGAATGGTGCTGAAGGGCAATGTGAGGACAACGTCTGATGTGTTGGCCTCTGTACCACCCCAACCGCCCATGCAACGGTACGACAGGTGGCCAGCATGTGTATGTGGCGTGCTGTGGCACACACAAGCCCAACAAGGGTGCCAGGAAAGGCATGGAGGCCATCAATGTGTGCGTGAAGCACGTTCGTGAGGATGTGCCCCAGTGCCATTCAGAACGGTCCAGTCATGGGTGTATGACTGCAGTCCCACACGTGCAATGCAGTGCCACCCATGGGTAGTGCGAGATGCGGCTGCGGTCAAGGTACACAATGTCCGACAACAGGCTAGCAGTGAATATAGTGGGCTGGTGCGGAGACACATACCAAACAGGTTGGTGGGACATAACAGCTAGGGACATCGGAAGGTGACATCGGGCCAGTGTCCCAGGACATAACGTGTGCATGTCAGTACCATGTATGTGTCCACAGGGACACTACGATGTCCATGTATGGATTGCGACCCTGTAGTGAGTGAGAGTGTGTATTGTTGGTAAGTACACCATCGCCTGGCACGTTGCCAACATTATCTCGGTCTGCAATGCCTGGGTGACTATTGTATGTGACATTGAATGTGGATGTAGCCAAACAACACAGACATACCACCACACTGCCTGAGGCCCCACACTGCAATGTGCGGCAGTCATGTTTAGGTAGCTAGCCTTGGAGCATGTGATGGACCTCGAGGACCCACCATGGCTGACAAGTGATGCACCCCACACATGTGAATATACACCACCGTGCAACAGCCTGCACATGTGCTCGTACATCAGATGTGCATGGAACATGACCACCACCGTGGCGTCTGTGAAAAGGTCAGTACCGCCATGTCTCTGTGTGGAATAGCATGGTCCCTACCATCGTGTACATGCTACGGAAGTGCACTGTGGTATGTGTCAGCATATGTATGTACACTGTCCATCTGCCGGGTGTCATGCCATTAACAACTGCTGTCAGCAGACGTCAGTAGTACTGGCTGTAGTACACATGTTCCGTGTATGCTGCGATGGGTGTGTTTCCAGGGTGTGGCTAGCAGGGCCGTGAAGCATATGTGTTCATCCACCAAAGGGGGATAACCCCAGGTGCAACACACCAGACACATGGAGGTATTGTGCATGCTGAGGGTAGTGTAGGTATGGTATGTGTTGTGTAATGTGTCAGCCAGCTGGGTGGAGTGCATGCCTCAAGCATGTGTAGGTACATGGGTGTCTATTCTAGGGAAGTGTGGGTTGCTGTCAGCACATGGCAGTATCAGCTGTCTGAGGCCCAATGTACAGTATAACAACACAGACAGCATGTAACCTGTGGTGTACAATGTCAACTCTGTTGCGTGTTACAATGTGTCTAGCGGTCACAAACATGGGTATCTGCACATTGAGCACCTATGATGCATTGTGTTCGGCAACTATCCAGGATGTGTGCAAAACACTGTGTGATGTGGGATCCCCTCACCTGTGGGTGTTGCAGTCCAGGTATGTGCCTGGGAGGTACGATCCGTGTACAATCCGTACTCGCAGGCATGCTGCGCAGAGCATGGAGGCAGGTCCCAGTCACTGCAGATAAATGTGAGTGGTGCAATAGTGTGTGTGCCTTGCTTGTGTGCAGCACAGTGGAAGATGCAAGCATTGTCCCACATGACCCCATGCCGTGCCTGCCTGTTACAGCCCTGCTGGAGACAGTTATGTGACACCGCCACAGAGGCAGTATAGCATGTGAAGATGTACATGTGTGCTCCACACCCCAGGCAGATGGCTGCAGGTCATGTGTGCCACAGCAGTGTGGTCGACCAGGACTGTCATAGCGGTCAGATACCACATGCCTGTATAATTACAGTATGAGCATAGGCAACAGTTGCAGTGACACAGTAGGTCAATGTACAGTGTCCCTGTGTTCAGACCACTGCCTACTGTACACTTGGCTAGACACACACCCAGAGGGTGATGACACCGGTGAGCCATCACATGTCCCAGTACACGTAGCCTGTGTAATGCCATCACAGGGCGGTCACAATAACACGTTGTATGAGAGATATATTGTACCAGGTGATGTGTCATGTGTGCATATGTTGAGTTGCACAGCTGTTCACACGTCCGCAACATATCAGTGCATGATGCCTAGTGTAACATGATGTGTGGAACTGCACTGTGATCCACAACAGGGTCATCCGAGACAGGTGTGTTGTGAATGGTGTAACCCATGGTTCCGTGGGATATACACCGGTGCTGTTGGCTGCCATGCTGGGGCCACCAGTGGTGCCTACAGTGGTCATACAGACATACTGCACACATTGTTCTGGCAGGAATGTCCATTGTTGTAGATGATGTGTTACTACGTGAAGGTAGGTGTGTGTTGTGAATGTTACCCATCCAGATGTGACCATCAGGTGCAGTTATGGTTGTCGACAGCATCACACCCATCCACAGCTGTCAGCACCCTGTCCCCAGAATGGGTATCAGCCGCCCTCGTACTGTGTGACTAATGTGCAGATGGCGGAACACCTACTACTGGCTGGCTAACAGTGTCATCTAGGAAGGCTATGTGATGGCTGGAATACGCCGTTCTAATGTATAATGATGGTATCCCAATGAAGTACATGGAATCACATATAGTAAGCCATGGCTGGCATGTAAACCATGTACAACAATGACTGTGTGACAGACACAAACAATGTGGAGCCATGTTGAACATGCACCCGTGAGAACACCAAATGAGGTATGTTGCACGTATCGATGTACAACTGTCAGCTATGGGCACAGCATGGATGCAGACGCACATCCCCCACAGGCAGTACCACTCCATGTTGGTAGGGGGGCATTGCACGAGTACATGTGACAGTTGCTGTACCGCCACATGTACTGCATATCCGTCATATAGGGGTAGCAGTGGTACGTGACTGTCGGACATGCCTGTACATATGACCATGTCCCACAGGATATGTGTTACGTGTGTACAACACCTGTTGTACCGTCATCAAGCTGTGAAGTGTATGGCTGCCAGTGTACCTGTGTGACATGTTGTGCAATGGGTGCAAAGGTACGCAGTAGCGCATTGCATGCCCACATGTCCCACACAGGTGCATAGCCTGAACATACAATACAAATAGGGTGTTGGATAATAGCAACCCACAAGAGGTGATGGGTACGGGTGGCAACCCACTACCACCTGTCCGGGTAAGGTGTGCATGTCCATGACACATTAGCACCTGAGATGTTAGCAGTACAGCTGTACAGGGCGGCATGCATATTCGATCACTAATACCCTTGCGTGTTCCACCACTGGCCTGTTGACAGACAGACACCAACACAATGTGCAGCATTGACATGTGCACAGCACATCACCGCTGGCTACAGTAGAACAGGGTTACCGTGTAGACACGTGCACAGAACATCTGCGCCAGCCACAGTCAAACACGGTATGTGTTGAACCCCACCATCATTGTAGCCCATGCCACAGACAGATGTTCATGCATCTGTGTATGTATGGCTGGGAATGTCCCTGGCCTAGCAGTATAGCTGTGTCAGTGTTGCGAACAACATACTGAATGGGCTGGGTGTGTGAGGTGTGCGTCATACGTGTATGGTCCGATGGATGATACCATCAGTGCCCCCGCTATGTGAACATCCCTGTCCCCATAAATGGATACCTATGCTGTGCCCAACACCACGGTCCCTGTGGGAGGGATGGTGCTGTGTGGTGCACCTGCCGACATGGCGGTGGCAGCAGGCACTGGATGTAGACATATGTGGTACCCATGTCAGGCCAGGGTACCATCCATGTGCATGGGATATCATTGTGCGGGCACATACAGCACTGTGTTGAACAATATCACAGCACATAGCACCTGTCAGGGGTAATGTGTATGCATGGATGTGCGATACCAGCATGCACCATACACACCCCACCAAGCAGCATGCTGCCTACCTTGCAGAAGGCCATTGTCCACACCATGATGATAGACATGCGTAATGTCCATATACACATAGCAATGACATATGGAATGGACAGCCACCCTCCCAATACCAGTATCCCCCAGGTGGGACACATCCCTGTGCCATGTATGTGACATACCCTGCCATACCATGCAGCCCTGTCCAGCAAGGCTGCACGTGCCATCACAGTCATACATGGTGCGATGGCCAAATGGCACTTGCACTATCAACTGTCCAGAGCAGTAATGTGGCACTGATGCACCTTGTGGTGTCACAGGTGCTGTGTGTTGGCGTGTACAACGTGCGCGCGCACATGCTATGTATGACCATCCCTGCTAATGTCATATGATTACACAATGTCCCATGTGTATCACATGTGCAATACAGGTGAGCCGTGGCAGGTTGTCCAACACCTGTACAGTGCTGTGTAGATGTACATGGCACAACACATGCATGTACAGGTGTCCACGTGTATGTGTGCAGTGCCACCGCTGACGTCCATAATGGCTGCGTCTGTGATGCCTAGCGACATATACACAGCATCCAGGTGAACAGTAGAACTGTGTGCACATCGGGACACGTGCCAACTGGTATGAACACAGGTGCAGGCAGGTACACATGTCCACAGCAGGTTACCATCAACATGGTGTGTGTACAGTGTGATGAGTTGACACACAGATATGATATGATACCCGCTGCCTAACGGTGTGACAGCAACACGTCAGCTGTGTCAGTGCCATGATGCATCGCAGAGATTACTGTGCAGATGTCGTACATGTCATAGCAATGTATGTCCAGCGGTATGCCAGTACATCAGTGTAAATGTGACCTGTCACCATCATTATGTCTTACAGATAATGCCTCATTCACGGCTGCCAGCCTTCAGCCGCCAGGAGGATGACGTAATCATACCGTTGCTCCATGACAACTATGACCTGCTATTCAGCCATGTTCCACAGCAAGCGCAGCAGCGGGATGACCTGTGGCAGGATATGCGCAGGAGGGTGAATGACGTGGGTGGCAACAACCGCACCTACCAGCAGATACGCCGACACTGCATGGACCTAATACGGCACATGAAACAGCGTGCCGCCGCAATCGCCAGAGAACAAGGTGGAACAGGTGGTGGGCCACCAACCCAGCCCCCACTCACACACACGGAGGAGCTCCTGGCCAGTCTGGGGACACCCAGGGAACATCATGCAGAAACACTAGCTGCCATCGTGGAGGTGGGTGTCTCCCAACCAACGAGCCTGGAGCTGCCTGGTAAGTCAGTCTTGCATATGTGTATGATATCTGCCGTAGGTGTGGGTGTCACAGTACACCACGTAATGTACCAACACATGCCAGGTATATGGCCACACAAGCCGCATACTACAGTATGCTACGTTGTGTTTGCAGACGTGTGCATACCACATGCTATCACACAGGTACATGATGTGACATGCACAGTGCTTACTGTGGCTACAGTCATGGATAATGTTTATACTGTTGTGTCGCCCCTATACAGGTACCTCTGGCGTGTCGCACAGCCATGGGTCCGTCGCAGGTGAGACTGTTGTTAGTAACAGGCATGTTACAGTGTATAGATATTCGCCATGTGGCCAGGTATAACATGCACACCTGGGTTCTGCTCCAGTCACGGTATACAGGTTGCACCACCAGACACACATGCCACCCATGTACAGTAGATACAACCGTTAGTATACACCGGCATGAAACCACAGTACCTGTCAGTGTGATATGTGCAGTCAGCTATGCATACAATGGTGGAGGTGTTCTACAATGGATGCATATGTAGTATGCATTGGAACACCATTTGTGGTACGCACACAGTACCACATAGTGAGCTGTGATCTGGCCAGCACACAGGTGTTACCAATGTGACATATGCCCCTGCATTGTGTGCACACGTTGTGACATGGCACACGACATGTCCCACGCCCGTGGTGTTCTGTCTGCAATATTGTCACACCATGACATGACCTACGCCCGACATAGCAAACATCCACACTGTTGTCTGCATAGCCCTCTGGATTGTGACACCTCCGACTTGTATGGGTGTATGTCACATGGGCCACCACAGGGATGGGTACACGATGCCCATCACACACAATTGTCCATGACCCAGTCAAACATGGCCATGGGTGATAGCCACAGGCATGTTGCCACACAGTACGTCTGGAGTGGATAGACACCGTTGCACATTGTCCACACATAGTGCGATCATAGCTGTAGTGGACCACCTGTACATTTGATGTGGTACACCAGACAACCGGAATGCCTGTCTGCAGCCACCGGAGGTGCCACCAATGTCTACCATATACGTGCTGTGGAACAGCATGACTGTGTTGCAGACATGGCAATGCAATGCGTCCATGTTATGCATCGCACAGAAACATACCTGTGTCCTGCTGCCATGCAGTGGCACAGTGCCTGTACTCCCCACTGTATAGCTATGTACACGGCTCACACCAACCACACCTGCACAGACATCTTTGTTACACATGCATTCTATCTGTAGCCTGTACACATAACACTGCACTGTGACGCCCAGTATGATGCGGTGCATGTGGTGGGACACCATTGTCACATGTCCACATGTTATCGCACATGTCGGCGGAGTACATGTCAAAGTGACGCCAGCCATGTGTACTGTTAACCTGCCTGTGGCCACACGGTGTATCACGGTGATGCATGCAAACTACCATGAATGTGTGTACTGCATGCCTACTGAAATGACACCTGCTTGATGTAGTGTGCACCCCAGGGCAGTATGCATACTACCACTATTAATGTCTGGCCTGCATTCTCTGAGCTGTGGTGTGGGAATGCTGCATGCCATCTGCAATATCACATGCATGATGTGTCTGCGTGTGTGTGTCTGCGTGTGTGTCTGTGTGTGTGTCTGCGTGTGTGTGTCTGTGTGTGTGTCTGTGTGTGTGTGTGTGTGTGTGTCTGTGTGTGTGTCTGCGTGTGTGTGTGTGTGTGTGTCTGCGTGTGTGTCTGCATGTGTGTAATGTATCTTACAGTATGTCTTTGTATTCACAGGTGGTGTAGGTGCGTTCCCCTCCTGCGGTCCATCTGATGCTAGTGTCCCCACAGATACTAGCGGTGATGACCATATGCATGAGGCACAGGCAGGGTTGTCAGGGGCAGAAGCTGTGCCATTGGTTACCATCCCACCTATGTCCCCTACATCCGCGCACGGTTCTGATGCCGACACATACCACATCACCGTTGCCCATAGAGGAAGGACAGTCAGCGTCTGTTGGCATTGAGCAGGAATGTGTGGTGGCTACAGAAGGTGCGCGTACACACCATGTTGCCAGTGTAATGACTGGTGATGTGCCACACAGGCATGTGGCTGGTGCTGCTCGTAGGAGGACCTCTGGCAGACATGCACCTGCTGTACAGGGTGCAGCAGCTGGTATCACCAGACGCATGTTCCAGACTGTAATGGCGGCACAGGCACGTGCTGAATGGCAGAACCAAGAAGGGCAGAGGCTGCAGAGGGCCGCAATCCGTTCCCTAAATGAGAACATCCAGTCATTGGCGAATGCTCAACAGCAGATTGCTAATGTACTGGATAGGCGATTAGGTGAGATGGTTGGAATCCTCGACCGAGGCATGTCAATCCGCGAGCGTGAGCTGTCTGTGCTGGAACACCTGGTAGGGGTGAGGCATAGGACACGTGGCCGTAGGCCAGCAACACCACCTAGTGTAGGTCGACATGTGCGTGCCACCTCTCATGCCCACTCACACAGTGCCGGTAGCAGCAGCAGTGCAGCTGGTGCTACACCGACCACACCAGGACACAGCAGGCCATGTGGACGTGGCCCTGGCCGGTCCCAGCGTGGACACGGTTCCAGCGGACATGTGTCATCGGAGAGTGGCCACTCCATACCTCCACCCGGTAGTGCCCGTGCGACCCCAGGCAGGCACGGGTCACGTGGCCGCAGACGGACACAGTGAGCCATACAACCTGCACTGTACAGTCTGGGGCTGCCAAGTATACCCCGTGTAGGCATCACATATGGCTGAACTGTGTACACACATACCCACACACGGCAGACACAACTGTAGGGCTCCACCACATCCACATGCATTCTGCACAGTCATGCCCAGTAAATGCACCGGCCCTTACACACACACATGATGTCATCCATTGGTACAGCCTATGCCCCTGGCACACATATCACCCTGTGCATATGATGAAGCCTCTGCCGCATCACTGTCATCCACACCATCGGTGCACGGTTATGCAAATATATTCTGATGCACAGGGTGGACAAGATAGTGAGAGGTGTATGTGATACCTGTGTATGCATAGTGTGTGATGTGTATGTTGCAGTGGTTGTGTATGACAAGTGACAGGTGCGTATGTGACGTGGGTTGTGTACTGTCATCATGCAGCAGACATACCATGTAGTGCAGGTGCAGCATGCATTGAGCTGTGTACACGGTATGTGTGACGGTTACATGTGTAGCACCATGTTGGTTCTGTTAACCTGTATGCCTCATATGGTGTACTCGCATGTGCCTACTGGGAGCACTGTTATCAGTCCCCACGTGTAGCTGTGGGTTACCCACAGGCACATCTGGCAATATCAGCATACCACATGTACCGCAACCTGCCTGGACACCTACATAGGTACATAGGTGCATAGGTACATACTAGGCTATGTGCCCTACGGCATGTGTAAGCCTAGCCAGAGTGTGTGTGGCTTTCACCACCCCTTAGGATGAGGATACTATATCCATTGGTCTGCTGTCCCTCTGTCCAGCAGTGACACAGAGATGATTCCTGGGGCATACCTACGATCTCCCATCCACACGTCAGGATTACTCTTGGACAGAGTCAGTGAGGGGCTCTGCTTCACAAGGGCTGGGAATCTGTTCCATGGTGTAGGGAGTCTCTGGGCGATGAACCTGTCCCTCCAGCACGTCCTATTTATATCCGTGTTGAGGTTTGTGTCTGTTGCTCTCGTGCCCGTGGTTGTTTGGATCCTAGGAGGTGGAGCATGTCCATGACACCCAGGTTGGACATGGCCGTGTATGTCAGGCACAGATCACCTCGGAGCAGACGGTATGAGAAGGTATAGAGCCGGAGTCCCCTCAGTCGGGCAGCGTGTGACATATGTTTCAGCACCTTTATCCCTGTGTTGGGGAACGTTTGGGGTCCTTCCGACTGCTGCAGGTGTCGGGTTAGGTACATTCCGAATGGGGCGTTGTACCCAATCATTGGTCTGATGCGTGAAGAGTACAGGGGTACAATGACCTCCACTGATCTGGATGTGAATCCCTTCATGACCAGGTGGGCACTGTGGAATGTCTTCCCAACCACATTGGCAATGTGAGTGTCAAGAGAGGTTACCGACAAGTTGGGTCCCCAGGTCCCTGATCACGTCTACCGTGTTTAATGGATTACCACCTATGTGGTAATTCGGGGTTAACTTGTCTTTCCCAAAGGGTAGGTCTATACCTTCCCTGGCATGTAGCTTCAGGCCATGGCTCTGGCACCAGTTATCCATTTCTATGAGACCTCAGGTGGATGTCTGTGTCTGATGGGGTGTTGATTATGGTGGCCGGTTTGCAGTCATCTGCATACCTTGTCTGCCACAATCCCCCTATGTTTGCATGCACGTCGGAAAGTTGAATGCCGAACAGGAGGGGGCCCAGGACTGAGCCCTGTGGGCCACCACTCGGGACCGGCTTGGAGTCTGACATGGCACCAGGAACACTAACCCTGTGGGTTCTGACCTTCATCCGGTTGGCAACCCATCGTGTGACATATGGCTCTACATCTACGCTGGTGAGCCTTTCTATGATGCCCGCGTGGAGTTTGGTTCGAACGCTGTCGCCAGGTCACGGTAGTCTGTGCGAACCGACGTACCCCCATCAATGGCCTTAGTGACTCTTCCGAACAGGTCGACCAGGTTCAGGAGGCAGGATCTGCCCTTGACTAAGCCGATGTGGGTATGTTCCAGTATTTGTCGTTCCCCAATGTCTTCATTTATGGGCTCCATTATGGTCCCCTCCATAGCTTTGCAGACAAGGCTCATCAAGCTTATAGGGCAGTGATGTCCAGAGTCCGTAGGAGCACCGCCTTGGTGGAGTGGGACCACAGTTGCCGTATGCCATCCATCAGGTACGTAGCCTGTAGTAAGGCTAAGATTAAACAGCAGCCTTATGTGCGGGTTGAGGCCCTCATTGAGGTTGTGTAGCACACAGCCGGGGACACCGTCTGGTCCCATTGATGCTGTGTTCTCTGCTTTACAGATAGCAGCTCTCACCTGGGCATTCGAGATGTTTGGGAGGCTAGACTCTGGTGGGATAGATACCTCCCGTCTTGGGGAGGGAGGGTAGATGTATGCACGGAACCTGTCTGCCAGTTTGTTGGCAATGTCTGTGGGTTCAGTGATCATTGTACCATTCTGGACTAATTCCGAGCATAACTGTGAGCTTCCACCCATGTTCCTACCATAGCTAAGGAAGGCCTTATGGTTGTCTTATGTGTCCTTTGCAAGTCCTGTCCCACAGGCGGCCTTGGATGATTGTATGAGTGATCGTATGTTACCGCCAGTATTAATCAGTGATGCCTTCCCTGGTAGTGATATTGCTCTGTCATGTAGTAGCTTTCACCTCTTGTTGTACGGTTTGTTTATGGCTGGGGTCCACCAGACCATGTGCCTGCCTTTGGTGGACAAGGTCCTGATGTTATCAGGGATTGCTTGATCCAGACATTCCTGGGGGTGCTCGTAGAAGGCATTTGTAAGGGTTTCAGCAGCGTGGCCTGTGTTTACCACTGGCATGGAGGCCTTGTAGGGTACCACACCAGTCATATGACGTGTGGGGTTCGCTGTGGAGAGGTCTTCACTGTGGTCTCCCTTGCCGGTGTTGGGGCGGGATGCGGATCTCCAGTGAGATCACTATATGGTCTGACCTCACCGTTGAGGGATGTACATCCTGTGTGGAGCATGTCGTCCCCATGTGTGATGATCAGGACTAGTATAGTTCCTCCCCTTGTGGGTATGGTGCATAGTTGTTCCACAGCATTCGGGTGTATGAACACCTGGAACCTTTGGTGTAGGGTGTTGTGTCCTGGGTAATGTTCCCGGTCTATGTATGGGTGGTTGATGTCACCCAATATGATGGTGTTGTGAGAGCATTCATACTCCCCAGTGTCTTCAGGAAGGCTGTGCGGGTATCCTGGGTTTGGGAGGGTGGTCTGTAGCATGCAACAAACTGTAGGGCAGTCCTACCCATGGTTAATTGCACCTGGATGGTCCCCGCTGCTACGTGCATTTCTGCCAACCTGGAGGTGTGGGTATCCTTCATGGAAATGGAGACTCCCCCTCCTTCTGTGGTTCGGTCCGGGTTAGGGTCCTGAACGCGTGATATGAGGTATGACCTGATAGTGCTGGGGTGCTCTCAGGAGCCCTGAACCAGGTTTCAGTCACAGCACTGACATCGATGTCCTCCATACTGAGGAGGGCTTTTGAGGGCATGCAGCTTGGGCGTAGACTACTGGCACTGAGCAGTATTACCCTTAGTTTTTTCCAGGTTTGTAGTCTAGGGTGGTAGGTTTATCATTTCAGCCTTGCCTGCAGTGGGCACTGTGGGGGTGGCAGGAGCCTTTGCCAAACTCTTGAAGACCAGGGGTGACAGGTGCAAGCCATCCCTTGTGAAGGAGCGTGGCGTGTCAAGCATGTCATCCCAGGCAAGAGGACATTGGATCCCCTCAGACTGACACCGGTAATCAGGCCAATTATCAAGGGTGATCATTCGGACCCAGTATTGTGGCATCATACTTGATGAGGGTGGGATACTGCTCAGGGTCAGGGTCATGCTGGCCTGGGCTACACAATCTGAGAGCCCCTCTATGTCTCCTTTCATGTATCCCAGGGTGGTATGTCTCCGGTCGTTGACACCAGCATGGACAATGACCGCGTCATACTTGTACATGCTGCGGAGTGACCTGAGTGCGTGTGTTATGTGGCGGATTCCAGCACCCGACAGGCAGCCTACTGTGATCATTCCCTTGTTCAGTCTGGTGGGTGGGACGTCGGTGTGTCTGACTATGGCGTCACCTATTACAAGTGTGTCTGGCATTGTGTGTGGCCTTAAGGGCTGTGACTGTTTAGCACACTGACGTTGAGAACTATGTGTTGCATGTCCTATGTCTTGTGGAGGCAGTTGCTTGGGTGTCTGCTTTGGAGGCCTCGTTAGGTTCGTTACATGTTTTAACAGTGCCTCCGAGTATGTCTTTGTGTGTTCATGTGTTTGTTTAGCATTTGTGATAGTTCCATGTGACACTGGGTTTGTGGTGTGCATGGTGTCCTTCCCTCCCATTTGGTCTTGCCGGTCGTGGTTTGAGAGCGCTCAGGCCCCTGTCTGGCTATATAGTTGCATCTCTCACATGTATTATGTTTAGTGGGGGAGGTGCGGCTTGTCCGTGTCCATGAGGCACCTGTAACATTGCCTCAGGATGCCCAGATTCACCATCTGAACAGGAGAGGTCGCTAGCAATTGACCCTTCGACATGCCAGAGAACGTGAATGCATTTGCTGTGTAACTGGGTCAGAAGGGACCTATAGGGAAGTGGGTACTCAAGGGGATTCTAGGCTAGTGTAGTACTCCGTCTAGTATACATGTACTTTACCTATGTAGGAATACTGTGGGAGCAGGTGCTGAGCTTTTGTGATAGAGAACAGACAGTTTAGATTGCAAGTAGAGAAGTTCTACATGTAAACCTGCAGAGCACGGAGCCAGATATAGTGTAACGTTGTTTACACGGTACATGACACACATGTCCACACATATACTGCACCTGACGCCTGTGGTCGGTGCCACAGGCTACGGTGGACAGAGACATCACATACATGGCATGACACAGTACAGGTATGGTGACATTCTGCAGGTGTCGTACACAGCGTGCTGGCGACTGACCGCAGGTGTCACCTGTCAGCTGTGGTGCACGCTGTGCAGCAGTAGGATGCTGTACCGGTACAGGAATATGTCCGCAATCGCGGGGTGTACACCACTATGGCGCACACCCCATTGTGTGCAGATGGGGACACCTGCCTGTGTGGTCAGCACCCTCACAATACAATGCACCCACACGCCATGTCACAGGGGGCGGTCTTGCACAGGTGGCCAGTATGGCTCACAACTATGGCATTGACAGGGTCATACAATGCAGCACCAGTACGGGATGGTCACCCTGTGTGGTTAGTGTCCATTCACAACACTATATCTGCATACACCCTCACAACAGGCAGCAGACATACACACATGTTGACACACTGACATGGTGGTGACCACACATGTCTACATGGAGGGACGACGTGTTGCATGTACTGCACCATCCACATCCATGCACCCCACACTGAGGTATGTACAGATCTCTACCATGGTGTACAGTGATGTGTGGCACGTGGCACATAGTCCCCCCGATCTGTGGCATACATGGGCACACATTCCTGCACACATGTCGGTGCTGGGAATGCCACACCCGCTATATGGGATATGTGCAGGCGTGCAGCGGTATGTAGTGCATCATGCGTACCAACACTGTATCCAGCAGCTGTGCCGATATATGCACTTGGGAGGTGGTAGGGGTTACAGTGGCCATGTGACATATGGTCGATGACACCTGACCGATGGGTATGCATTATGGCAGCACTGTCATGTAACGGCGACATAGCAGACTGTATGCACATGGCAGGGTAGGATGGTGTGTGACACACCTGTGACCACCACCTGCACACATGCATGTGGACAGGTGTTTAAACACATGATGTACACACATACCGCCATGCGTGCTGTTACTATGCCACCATATGACGGCTCCCATGATGGGTATGCATGTGGTAGGGGTTGCAACTGTGTTATGGACATCGGACACCGCTCATGCATGGCTGCACCATGCACAGTACACGTGTCACATGTATCCCCTGTTGCCATGTGTGTATGCATTGCTACGTTGTGACATGTGTGTCGACATACATGGAACATGGACTGTGGTATGGTATCACAGCTGTCACAGGCAAACTGTACAAGGGTATGTGTCCCAGTCAACACCGCTACACCCTGTAGGGGGAGCATACCACAGACATGTGTCCACCTTCCATTCGTGTGTGTATTACCGCATACGCCAGTGTTATGCATGTGGTACATCACAGGCTTCATATGTGTCCTGTGTGCAGTCCATGCACACAGCCAGGCAATCACATATATGACATATCCGGACTTTGTTTCACTGTGGTACAGCTGCAGTCATGTGTCATATCTGTGTCAGGCCCGTGGTATGTGTGGAGCACGCCTGTCCATGTATACCGATATGGGCGGACTACATCACACCTGTGGGATCATTGATAGTACATGTGTACTCTGCATGACGGGCGTACACCGCCATATAGACCTGTGGACATATGTCACATGCTGTTGCTGGACCGTGAGGCATACTGCTGCACCGATGACATGGTGCTGGCATGGCAGCTACAGTGTTCACTGCAGTGTGTACATGTTCAGCCTGCACCCGTGACGCCTGTGATGTCATCTGTGTGTGTACGTGTAACTGCATGTGTGTCCACCCTGTGACTGGCTGTGACTTGCGGTGTGTGCACTCCGTCTGCATGCCGGACAGCGCGTAGCACATACTAAGTGTGTGAGCATGCCCGGGTTGCTGTTGTGTGGGTGGACACACATGACGGTCCACACTCTGCCCTTCCATGATTCCACCCCATGTGTATGCATGTCTGCACTCTGCAGATTCTAAGTGTGTGAGCATGCCCAGTAAGCAGCTGTGTAGATGGACACACAGTACAGTGCACACCGCGCCTGTCTGTGAAGATACCCCGTGTGCATGTATGTTTCCCCTTTGCAACCGCCACATGTGTGAGCATGCCCAGGTTGCTGTTGTGTAGGTGGACACACACGATGGTCCACACTCTGCCCTTCCATGATTCCACCCCATGTGTATGCATGTCTGCACTCTGCAGATTCTAAGTGTGTGAGCATGCCCAGTAAGCAGCTGTGTAGATGGACACACAGTACAGTGCACACCGCGCCCGTCTGTGATGATACCCCGTGTGCATGTATGTTTCCCCTTCGCGACCGCTAGGTGTGAGGGCATGCCCAGTACGCCATTTGAGGGTACACAGTACAGTCGGCACCGATGTCTGCTACTAGGCGTGTAGCCATGGCCAATGACATCCTGCATAGCCATGGTGGCCGTCCAGGTGAGTCATATGTGGTTGATATGCCACAATGGCTGCCTACATCATGCACGCCGGTTGCCCTCTCATAGGGTATACTGTCTGTGGTGCATCCCGTATCCATGTCGTGATGTTGTGCTCCGTAGTTAGTTGGTATTCCCGAGTGCAGCACTACCGTGTTACTGTACGCCCACCTTGGGATGGTAACATGCTGTGTGACTGCGCACTCTGTCTTCATTCCCTATCGGCTGCCTTGCCTCTGCAGATGATATCACCCACCTAGGGGTATGCCTCCTGACAGTGCTGTGCTCAGTAATCTCGGTAGCGCGTTCTGTAAATGCATCATGCTGTAGTGTGTTCATGTAGGTAGGCGTAGGTTCAACTCCGGCCCTTCCCGTGTGTGTGTGTGAGTGTGTGTGTGTGTGTGTTTCCAGCTGCCCTTGGAGAGTAGTTCCTTTAGTCGCCGCAACACATACCTTGGCTATTGGCATCTATTCCTTTACGGATGATGTCACCCGCCTAGAAGTATGCCTCTGACAGCGCTGTGCTCAGTAATCTCGGTAGCGTTCTGTAAATGCATCATGCTGTAGTGTGTTCATGTAGGTAGGCATAGCTTCAACTCCGGCCCTTCCCGTGTGTGTGTGTGTGTGTGTGTGTGTGTGTGTGTGTGTGTGTGTGTTTGTTTCCAGCTGCCTCTGCAGATGGTCATGCTTTAGATGCTTCAACACATACCTTGGCTATTGTCAGCTATTCCTTTACGGATGATGTCACCCGCCTAGAAGTATGCCTCTGACAGCGCTGTGCTCAGTAATCTCGGTAGCGCTTCTGTAAATGCATCATGCTGTAGTGTGTTCATGTAGGTAGGTGTAGGTTCAACTCCCGGCCCTTCCCTGTGTGTGTGTGAGGTGTGTGTGTGTTTCCAGCTGCCTCTGCAGATGGTCATGCTTTTAGACGCTTCGCAACACATACCTTGGCTATTGTCAGCTATTCCTTTACGGATGATGTCACCCGCCTAGAAGTATGCCTCTGACAGCGCTGTGCTCAGTAATCTCGGTAGCGCGTTCTGTAAATGCATCATGCTGTAGTGTGTTCATGTAGGTAGGCGTAGGTTCAACTCCCGGCCCTTCCCGTGTGTGTGTGTGTGTGTGTGTGTGTGTGTGTGTGTGTGTGTGTGTGTTTACAGCTGCCCCTGGAGAGAGTAGTTCTTTTAGACGCTTCGCAACACATACCTTGGCTATCGGCGTCTATTCCTTTACGGATGTTGTCACCCACCTAGACGTGTGCCTCTGACGGTGCTGTGTTCAGTGGTCCACGTAGCGCATTCCATACCTGTGTCATACTGTTGTGCGGTTGGGTAGGTGGGGGTAAGGTCAATCCCCATGCCTGCCAGCTGTGTGTGTGTGTCTATGCTCCCAGCCGCATGGGTTCATAGGTTATGGCTTTAGAGGTTCCGCAGAACACTTATATCCTGCCGACATCTCTGTGTTTGTGGATGGTGAGACGCAGCTCGTGGACTGCCTGTGTGCCTGCTGTGGTTGGCGACCTCCGTAGCGTGTTCTCCACGTGCGCCCTGCTGTGGTGTGGTGGTGCTGTGTACGTTACACTCCCGGCCTTGCCACATGTGTCCGTCTGTATCTCTCGATGTATATATACATACTTATGTTATGCCCATAGCGCTGCTCTTGCATGGACAGCTGTCTGTCCCATGTATCGCATATTTGCACGGCTGACACATAGAACTGTGGTACGATGCATATCCACTCATTGTCCATGCAACGTCCGTATTCCAGCACGCCCTAGAGACATCTGCTGGATATCGTGGCAGACAGCTATCCTTGCTGTACTGACACTGTACCCGTACACGCCATAAACCTTGTGTATCATTGCCTGTTTATGGTGTGTGTATGTCTATCTGAGCTGTGTGCATGGTCGTGTGTATGTCCCGCTATAGCCGTCTGTGCAGGTGTCGCCACTATGGGTAATCCTTGTAGACCGCTGTTTCATGTGCACTTCAGCACATACCTGCAGACCGTACTACCCCTCCTACGGCAGCACGGGAGCGGCCTTAGATCAACCGCTGCCCTAGGCGATAGGGCTCCATGGCACCCACCACCACAACACATGGTGCCCCCATCCTGGTGTACCTACATGACATAACTACTAGAAAGGTGGCCCTGCTAGTGCGGCGCCCTAGGCAGCCGCCGGGTTGGCCTATGCCTACGGCCGGCTATGAGCACATCCCAAGGCATACTTTTACATTCAGTGTTTTACAAAGGCTAGATTTTAATCCCAGAGGGGGGGACCTTATCAACTATACTTTAGAATGCGAATTGAGATGGATTATTAGGTGGAGAGCTGACCAAACACCAGGGTTGAATGATGAAGCACAGATTAAGCCTCTTTTGAGAAGCAGGTGGCTTAAACCCAAATAACAGGAATGTAGTTTAGGTACAGCTATACATTTAACACCTATTAGTCCACTCTTTCAGTTGTTTACCACTGTTTTACATTGATATAATATACATATTTTCTATATATATTGTTAGATTTATAATTGATGAGAATTAGGCATAGTACAATATAATATAATACATGTTTTAATAAGATGTTTTTAAAGATGTTAATATATGTGTGAGTATTTAACATTGCATTTGCGCTTTATATGCTGGGGTTAATTGTTCATTGTTTGATGAGAAATTGACCAATGAAAATGTAAGGAGGGATATTTAAAGCCTGAATGCTTTTATGTTATGTGTAAGTCTGAAGGAGCCTACGGGTGAAAGCGCTTACTTGTATATAAAGGAACCTTTTATACCATTTGGGCACTGTCCTGGACAATTTCTACGTTGACTGTTTCATCTACCTATGTGTTGTTTGGATTGTGTGCCATAAGGTGCCAGCGGTTATTTTATGTTGATTAGGTGTAATCCATGGTCAATTGACATTAATCATATTAATTCATTAAAGGATCTTCTTTATAAGTGGGAACGCCATAGTTTAACCATCCTATGACCTTCCTAGTTGAAGTTGTTAGTGAGCCATTAGTATGTGTTCCACAGGTCGCCCATTTGTTCCGCATTATGGAAGCGAGTGATCCCCATTTTGGTGATGGCAGATTGAGAGCTGTGTACGCCGGTATTCGCACGATGGTCTGACTTTGTATGGGGAATGTCTAATGTAGTCCCTATCTGTATTTCCTGTGCTATGCCTTACTGCAGCTGTGTAATTCCGCCAGGTTTCCAGTTATGGGTGCCATCTTGGTCGTACGCTTGTCCATCCATGGGAATTGCCTACTGGACACTGATATAGGGCTGTACACATTTCACACCTGCTTTCAGCATTATCCGGTGGATGCTTTGCATCATTAGTGGGGAGTAAGGCATGTGCTATACCCACATCCCTCCCACGAGGCGGGCCAACGGATTATCTGCCAAACAACACCGAGCCCCATTTCTGCATACCCAGGATCCCATGGCTGCAACCCTCGACGGTACACATTACACATCCTTCATGTGTGGGACTGGGATGTGGACGCACTTCTATGGACTCGACAATCTGGGGATTTCTGTTCATATGTCCTGCATTTCATGGACACTTGTCATCAACCTTAAACACGCTGGTGGTGCATATGTCTAGCTGTGCCGTAGTCACGGCTGTCATTTCTTCTGGGTCGATCGCAGCTGGTTGATATTGCGAACGGAGCAATTTTGGAGTCCTACAATGGACACCAGTGTGCATATGTAAAGTGTAGAACTTGTTGGACTGTCACCATCTGGCCAGTGGTTTTGACTGATGCTGTATGTTCCCCATTCGCGGATGTCTGTTTGACTACCCATATTATGTATTACTTGGCATATCTATATCCATGTGCCAGTAAGCGGAAATACAGCAAACCTTGAGTCCTGGTCATCTTCATAAAAGACATTAATGAACATAAACCAGACCAAAACAGACGATGACAAAAACGATACACTCCACAGTCCAAAGATACTGAGCGCTTTCACCCACTAACATGGGGCATCATCAGAGTACGAAATACATTAGATAGTCATCCCTTATATACTTCCTTCAGAGTCAGTTTAAAGACAATTAATCAATAAACTTGCTCATAGTTAAGTGGACAGTGCTCCAAGTCTTAAAGATAAAGTGACATATAAAAATCAGTGTTGCATACATTACTTAATGGAAACATTAATACAACAACAATGTGTTAATATAAATACAATATTGGTCAATACAATCAGTATATTGAAACATAATTGATAATTGTTGTGAGTAAACCTTAGAATGTAGTGTGTTGATAATGATATTATGTATATTAATGTGTATAATTGTTGTATTAAGATTCCAAATCATTGAATAAATAAGTACAATTAAATGCATATTTTGTATAAATATGAATGTAAATAAGAGTCACAATGTTAAATATAAATATGACTGTATATAACTATATAAATATGATATGGAATAAACTGTAGTTGTTTACATCTTGTTTTCGAGTGACATATCTATGTCCATGTGTCATATATACGGGCCGTCGGACTGCTGTGTGTAGATATATACATGTGAACCCCTCGTTTCATACCTTGCTTTGTTACTGTCTGTGGATTACCTGTGTACACACATCTATTACCATACCATACCTTTCCACTGTACAGGTTCTGGCATGGTGTACGGCTGGTTGGCCCTTAATCTTGCTGTGTGTTACATTGACCTGTGTCTATCTGGCAATTCGCTGGCGTGTCATGTGAGACCTTCTTGCTTCTATAGGGACCTGATCCCGTAATTGTGACATGCTTCCACTGGCCATATATTTCTCTGTCGTCTGGGATCTGTATGTAACCAGTCCTTTCAGGACACTTTCTATTGTTGTTCTTTTTTGGTTACATATATGAGTACTTTGGTATGTTGTGCTATTATTGTGTGTGGAGCATTTCTCCACGGGCCTCTGCTGACACTGGACATATATCCAGCTAGCCTAGCCCGGTCAACAAGTGTGAGCCAACTAAACACAATTCGTATGGTGGCACCTTCTGACAAGTGGGTCGGGTTACAGATGCATAACCGTCGTCAATCCATACTACTAACACACACGTTATTCTATCCACATTCTATGTTTGTCTTATCACATAGCATGTGTTTCTCACTATTTCTACCGGTACTTTACATGGCATTGTCCGATTCCATACTTTCAGAGGCTGACAGTTTTGAGACATGTATAACTGACGTGGAGGACACAGCATTAACTTTCCCTGCTGTGAGCGGATCACACACGCACACTTGCATTTCCTAATTGTGGGTTACGCAGGCGCACATGCATATCCGTATTCTGGTTACATATGTTTACTGGGTCTGTGTGGTTACGTGGTCTGTATTAGTTGTGACTGTTCCGGTAACATATCTCTGATCTGGTTGACGGACGTGCGGAACACACTTTCACCTTTACACATGTAACAGTCTTTGCGGCATGGACGCATTACGTACACGTTCACATTTATATGTTCTATAGTCGTAATTCAAACGGGACTGCATTCACGTTTGCCGGTTGCTGTGACCACTACACATTAGCTGTTCTGTCTCATTTATATGCATACCCATGGTACTTAGCTAAATTTACATATCCCCCCACCCCCCACCCGCACTCACGTACGTCACAGGCATCCATTCTCCTGCTGGGAAAAGTGCGGTACTACATGTTACACATTCCTTATTCCCTACCGCTCATGGCCCAGGATGCATATGTCGTGACCGCAGGGATATTCAGATCACAGGGGCTTATAGCCCCTACGCATACAGGCCTTCGATTGTCAGGGTGTTCCTGTGGTGCTTTGGGTTTGGTCTTGTCCGCCTAGTGTACGGAACTGCCCTGACCGTGTACGAATGTCAGACGAGTCACATGGGCACGGTTTGTCCATGTCTATGATACCATATCCCCCCCCCATTATTCCTAACCGTGTGCGCTGATTGGCCGGCGTGCCCGTTGTAGATCGTGTTATAGTAATTGCACACGGTCTGGTCGACCGGACCTATTTCCATTACTATACCTCGGTATTTATAACCTGTCTCGCTATGTTACATGGGTTTAACATTGCGTGACAGCTTTCACTGAGCCACGGACATGTCCGTTGCTTACTTTGGGGCAGTCCCGCTCTGCTACACACATTTAACATGGCGGAACAGGTTGAACAGCTCAGCAACAGGGACATCGGGCTCTCCGTCGCTGTTTAGTATTGAATCGCTATGTTGACTTTGTTTCACATAGCGAGACAGTGTCGACATTGGCAACGGACATCTCGCGCAGTACGTCCGCACCGCCGCGGGTGCCGTATGTCTGCGGATGGGCAGCGGACAGGCATTATGCTGTGCCATTATGTCTGGGAATATATGGTTTCTTTCCCTAGATGATATGGCATACTAGCAATGACCCGCGTCTGGGTGTGGGTACTGCTGTATTTACCCACGGTTGCCTTTGTGTGGTCCCTCGGGCATCGGCCTCGGGACCGCACCACGTCTACCGTGGGTATATCTAGCATTACCCACATCCGGGCATGGGTTATTGCTATGATATTCCGTGTGTACGGACACGTGTGTTTGGACAACCTACAATAGCTTCTGCTATTGGCATACAATGCTGTGGGTGGTGCCGGTTACCATACATATGCCTTTCTCAAAAGCCGACTTCACACTTCTAAACACTAGTGTGGTCTCCTTTAAGGCCCCTGAGCTGGTGGTAAACATTACTCAAACCGCTGAATCACTTACATATGCCTTCTACCAGCACCTACAGGACTGCATGGATCAGGCAATCCCATACAAAACTGAGACTCTTTGTACCAAAGGCAAGCGTCCGGTCTGGTGGACCCCAGCCATAAACAAGCTCTACAACAAAAGGAGGAAGCTACTACAAGATAGAGCAGAATCCTTGAAAGGTAAGACACCCTTGCTCATTATACGTGAAGAACTAAGAGCTCTCATAAAATCATCCAAGGCAAATTCGAGAGATAAATCACCAAGGACTCAAAAGACAATCATAAGGCCTTCTTTAGCTATGTTAGACACCTAGGAGGAAACTCCCAGATATGCTCAGAATGAGTTCAAAATGATGTGAAGATTACTGAACCTACACACATTGCCAACATACTGGCTGACAGGTTCAGTGCAAACTCCCCCACAAATGGAGAGATATCTATACCAGAGGATTGTAGCCCCCAGAACATCTCTAACGCCCAGGTGAGAACTGCTCTCTCCAAGGCAGTAAACACAGCATCCATGGGACCAGATGGTGTCCCCGGCTGTGTACTCCACGAACTCAATGAGGAATTAAACCCACAGTTAGGACAGCTGTTTAATCTTAGCCTCACCTCAGGATACGTACCCAAGTAGTGGCGCAAGGCGACTGTAGTCCCACTTCACAAGGGCGGTGCCTCCACTGACCCTGGTAATTACCGTCCCATTAGCTTGACAAGCCTTATCTGCAAAGCCATGGAGAGGATCATAATGGAACTCATAGATAAAGACATAGGGAACTTGCAGACTTTGGATCCAACCCAGTTTGGCTTGGTCAAAGGCAGATCATGCCTTTTAAACTTGGTTGACTTTTTCGGAACAGTCACCAAGGCCATTGATGAGGGTAAGGCAGTCCATACAGCCTACCTCGACCTGGCAAAGGCCTTCGACACAATACCCCCCTCAGGTATCATTGAAAAACTCATCAGCTTGAATGTAAACCCATACATCACAAGATGGGTTGCAAACTGGCTAAGTGACAGAACCCACACGGTCAGAGTTGCTGGCGCCATGTCAGACTCAAAGCCGGTCACAAGTGGTGTCCCACAGGGCTCAGTCCTGGGTCCACTCTTTTTCGGCATCTACTTTTCCGAAGTACAAGCAAACACAGGGGGGTTATGGCTGACAATGTTTGCAGATGACTGCGAACTGGGTGCCATAGTCGAAAACACATCTGACACAGATATCCTTCAGAAGGGCCTCACAGAAATGGATAACTGGTGCCAGAGACATGGCCTAAAGCTAAACGCCAAGAAATGCATAGTCATACCCTTCGGGAAAAACAAGGTTACCCCTAGCTACCATATAGGTGGCAATCCACTGAGCACAGAGGAAGTTACCAGGGATCTGGGGACCCAGGTTGACAGTAACCGTTCGTTCGACACTCACGTTGCTAAAGTAGTTAGGTAGACCTTCTACATTGCCCACCTGATCATGAAGGGATTCACATCTAGATCAAGGGAGGTCATCGTCCCCCTGTACTCATCACTCATTAGACCTATGATTGAGTACAATGCCCCATTCGGAATGTATCTGACCCGACACCTGCAGCAGCTGGAAAGGCCCCAAAAGTTCATCACCAAAAGGATACAGGGTCTCAAGAATATGTCTTATGCTGCCCGACTGAAAGAACTCCAGCTCTATTCAGTCGCATACCGCTTGCTCAGAGGTGACCTGTGCCTGACATACAAGGCCATGTCAAACCCAGATTTGATGACTATGCTTCACCTAAAGAATCTAGATCCCTCAGAACCACAAGGGCGGGAGACTTAAACCTTGACACGGTCATTAATAGAACGTGCTGGAGGGACAGATTCATCACCCAGAGACTCACTATGCTGTGGAACAACATCCCGGTACATGTGAGGCAGAGCACCTCGCTGGCCTTGTTCAAGAGGAATCTTGACCAATGGATGGGAGATCGCAGATATACCCCAGGGATTACTTCAGTGTCACTGCTTGACAGAGGTACAGCAATATAATAGGCATAGTTTTCTTCAAACTGAAGGGGTGGCGAAGGCCACATAACTATGGGCTAGGCTTATAAATGCCCTTGGGCAGATAGCCTACTATGAACCTATGAACCTATGAACCTATGTTCATAGTTTGTCCCATTCACACTTGTCTATCCCCTGTCCTCATTCTTACGTGGATATTTCTGTGGCACATGATTGAACTATGTATTACTTGCAAGTATGCTGTGTACAGTGCACATATGTCACGGTTGATTACAGTGTATCTGTGTACCTACCTCTGTGATACTGAGGACTACCACACATCCTTCGCAGCATTACATGCGTATGTCCATACTATTATTCGTTGGCCTGTGGGGGGTTGTCAGAGCGACGGTTACACGTGTCCCTGTTTGTGCACGCATCATGGTGGTCTTTGACCGGCCTCCATTGCTATCGTGGGATGGACGGTGGTGTTGGTGTGTGTTTGGATTGTGTTTCCACTGCCGATACGTCAGTGGGGGGTGGGGTTGGCACGTGTTCCTCTTTGCAGGGGGCCCCATCCTGGACATTTGTGTCATGCGTCGACACTTGGCACGTGCCATATGTCCTGTGATATTCCCACAGTCATGTATGCCTTCCTGCATTACTACTGCATGTTACTGGCAGCTTGTATCTGGTATGCATGGCTATTATGTTGGATAGCTTAGGCTATTCCCATGATATGACATACCCATTCATCCGGGCATATACGTGTTATTCAATCCTTTGCATTGGCCGTGGGTGTTTGGCCATCCAGCACCACTATTATCTATGTGTGATGTCCCACCTTCACCTTCTGTGCATGTGGCACCCTGTTGGGGTGTCCTGCTTGGTGGGCGGATGTTCCGCCCTATGTGTTGTGTTTGACATGTCTGCATAGCTAATCATCGGTACAGTGGCTGCACATACTGCTTTGTCCAGATGTGTACAGTTATGGACACCGTGGCGTGTGAATGCCTATGGGGTTTCGACAGGTCCGTACCACATGCGGGATGTACGCATTCTGCCGACACATTCACATGCAGCCATTTGGATATCAGTACCTGAGGTGGGATGTTGACATGTGGGGTACATATTTGCACGCGTGGCACTGCCTAGGACAATACTTCATACTACATTTGAGGTATACCCACTGTGTGTAGGTGTGCAGCTGCGCAAGGCTGCTAGCTGGATTGGGTGGACGGTCGTACATGGGTGCGGGTTACGTGCTATGACGGGGCTGTTGTGTATTACATTTGCATGCATGGGTTCTGCTTCTGGATATTCCGCTTCGGCATACGCCATCCTATGTGTATGCGACGGGTACGTTGCTGGGTGTAGTACATGTTGCTATGCACATGTTTGTCTGTGTTTAGGGTATCTGGTTTCCTTCTGGTTGTTATATAGACACGGCTGCCCGGCTGTGTACTCTCACTACCACTGTGGAACTGCTGGTGACCATGCCCATGGGGCTACTTGTGTGTAGGTGCAGCGCGCTGACATGCTGCGGTACACCTTCACTGGGTATGCCCACTGACAGTGCATTGTGTGATGGACACGGTATTACGCGTATCCTTTGTTCCTTGGACGGGTACAATTTGGACTTCGTGGGTTAATGTTTGGTTCTCCATTTTGTGTAGACGGGTACTATGTTGCATACTCTGCTTACGTTTCATTATCCACGGACACTGGCTGGTGCAGTTACTATTGCAGGTGGCCTGTGACAGTCAGCACTTTAGGTTGCTCCTCGCCTGCCGGCTTGGCCACACCTACGGGCGCATCCTACTTGGGCTCGCGCACGTGCCCTCTGCACGTGGTTGTGGTCGCGGCGCGCACTCATTACTATGCATGTGGCGCTGCTACGCTGATTATACACTGCACTGCCGGTGCACGCCTTACACCGGCCTTGCGCCGCGCTTCATGAATCCGGGGGAAATACTTGCACAAAAAAACTGTCAAAAGCTTCATAGGCAAATATGTGCTCATTAATAGAACAGATTCATGAAAAACATTCCACAGACAAAGAAACTTGGGGGTAGTTGGAAAAAGAAGTGAAAGAGAAAGTGCAAAAATATAAAAAAACAAAACCTAGAGATTTTTGAGAGGTATGGAAAAGATAAAATAAAAATGCCACAACAAAGATGTAATCGTGAGACATGATTTAATAAAGATAAAAAACAAGTTAAAAACAACAGTAAGCACTTTTGCCCTTTCATACATTCAGTGCTTCATCAGATTAAGCCATTTCACTTAAATCTCCACTTAAATAAGCCCAGTAATCACATGATTGGTTTTCAAAAAAAAGTGTCCTTAAAGAAACCATCTAATATTCTAACTTGTTCCATTCTAAAAATAATAATAAATAACTAAAATTAGTACCAAACAACACTCTGAATACCCCATCTAAAAAAGCAAATAAAACAAATGCAAGAAACATTGTCCTAAAACATGCAACCTAGCACAGGTTAACAAAATTAAGCAGCATAAAGTAAGGAACTTTTTCTATACATTAAAGGCTCTAAGCTTCAAGACACTGGCCAAGGGACCACAGTCGTTAATTCCAGGGGATGTAGTGGCATCCAATCTCAGTTGCCACATAGTCCCCTCATTTCTAGCTTTGTTTTAACATTTCCTCCTCTATCAGTGGAATTAAATCCGTCCATAACAAAGAATGTAAATCTGCAAAAATGAATGCATGACAAACTGTGGGAGTACAACGCACTGATAGTTTCTATTCTTAATATCTCTCACATGTTCGGCTACCCTGTCTTTTAACTTGTGAGTGGTTTTACCCACATAAAAGACAGTACAGCTCGTACAGGAAGCAATGTACACCACAATCTTGATGTTACAATTACAGTGCCCAGGACATGAAATACTATGGTGGTAACCTTCCAAAGCTATGTATGGGCTAACATTAATGTACTTACAAGATCTATACATATTGTACTTGGTCATTTTTGATCTATAGCCATCTTCATTGTTAATTTTATATTGTTCAAGAAGCCCCTTAAGGTTTGTACTTTGACTAAATGTAACCTTAGGTCTCTCACCCAAATTTTTCTTCATTTCCTGATTAAATACACAATCCTAATCATGATTAAACACTGATCTTAATTTTACAGCTTCTTGATTAGAGGGCAACACAATGGCTTTTTCATATTGAATACAGGAAATAGAACTGAATGTTGTACATTCCTTAGTCAACAAAATTGGGGTAACCATTTCGGAATGTTTCTTCATAATCTCCTTCCTAATTTCAAATTAGTAATCTCAAAGAGTAACCTCTATCTTTCAACATTACTATCAAATAAAACATTTCCCTCTCAAATATTTGGTTGTCACTCACCAACCTAAAAATTTGCACCATTTGTCCCCTTATTACTCTCTTTTTTTTTTTGGTACAAGGGGTGGCAACTATTAAAATAAAGTAATGTGTTGGAATAGGTATTTTTCCAAAAAATACTAGGCCCCAGTTTCTTAGTGTTCATGTCCTTGTACAAAAATATGTCCAAGAAATCAATCTCTTGGGCATTAATCTTATACGTAAATTTTAAAAAGGATGTAGTATTATTAAGGTAGTCAATAAACATACCTATTCCTTCAGTGTTGCCCCTCCATAATAGTAGAATGTTGTCCAAAATTCGTACCCATGAAAAAATACTTTTCATAAATGAAGAAGTAAATACATAACATTTCTCCCATTCGGCTAAAACTAAATTGGCTTACACAGGAGCATATTTCGCTCCCATTGCTACCCTTGAAATTTTGCGAAACTATTCACCTTCAAAATATAAAAAATTGTTGTGTTGCACAATGTCCATAAATTCCACTATTAAGTTCCGTTTTACATTGTGCAATCCATTTACATTAATAAGGCCTTCACCAAAGTATTCTATTCTCTCATTGTGTGGAATCACTGTAAACAAGTTAATGACATCCACTGTTAAAAACAAATTCTTCATCTAGGAATAAATCTTTCGTTGTTTCTAAACAGTGCCATGAATCCCTAAGGGCATGTTTGTTTTTACTAACAGCTTTTTTGCAATATAAATCAGTTTTAGAATTCTTAGCTGCCACAATCAGTCTAAAAGGGGGTTATTCAAATATTTGTGAATTTTAGGAATCCCAAAGATTGATGGAATAACCAATGCTTCCACAGTCAGAAAAGAGTATTCTATATGGTCAATCACATCCTGGATCAAAAGGTCATATACCAACACCCAGTCAACCTTTTTATAAGCCCTGTTGATTTTGTTCATAGATACTCTTTCATAAGTATTCTCATAGTTCAAAGTATTGTACATTTTACTTACATAATCTGTGTCATAATCACTACCCCCCACCCATACTGGGTGTCATGATTCTATATTCCTTTGATTCACGTAACTGTTTTAAACAGTTTCTTTCTTCTATAGGAAGCTTATCGTCACCATTATTTCTTTGGTTTAACACTTTACATATTCCCTTCTCACACAGCTGTTCCAACACATTCACCATTGGGTTAGAAGGTGGCATAAATGTACTTTTTCTCTTAATCTGATTTACATTTTCACTAATCACATCTTTTATAAATAAAAATAAAGTCACATTAAGCTGCCTAGTATATAACTTAAGGTTAATTAACACTTTGGCAACATCCAATCTGTAGTTAGGAACAAAACTAAACCTTTTTTTAACAAACTAAAATGAGCATTATTAACTTCAAAATCCCACAAATTGTAAATTGAAAAAGCATCATGGCATATTAAAATGAGAGCATTAGAATCACAGGTATTACTGTTAATGTCCATATTAATCAATGACATTTCCACTGGCATCTGACACCACCAGCATTCCTGCTCCCATGTGTTGACAGTGGATGCCACCAACCATTTTATTCCTATAACCCTGATTCTTGCTCATTAGCCTCTGAGATTGTCTCTATGGAACAGGTTGATCTAAAAATACTCATCTGTACCATTGTTTTTTTTCAGCATCTTTATTAAATTTTAACATATGACAAAGGCAATCTTACATTTATATAAATGAAAAACATACAAAATGATACCACTTTAATTGCAAACAGTTTACATCACAGACACCATTGAAACAGCTGTAGTTGTAAACATTATAAATCACTTATAAACTTTCCAGTCATTGTCAGTTAAGGATTATATAGCTCATTCAAATCCTGCCTTTTAAACCTCATTCCTGCTCTGCATATACTGTTCCGACAATTCCCATTTTTTCTGTGTAGTTTGCTCCTTCCATTTTCTAAAGATCCCAATTCCAGTTGTTTTATCTCTGTTACTATATTCACTACTTCTAGTAAACTTGGTCTAGACTTTGATTTCCATTTTCTAGTAATTGCTTTTTTGGCAGCCACCATAATTAGACTCAGCAAGGCTTTACTATGTCTAAGCAATTACGATTCTGTAGCATAACTCAAAAAATCAGCTCCCCAGTCAGTCCAATCTGCTCACCCAGCAGATCTGACAGAGCAGTCTACAGGAAATCCCAAAAGTCTGCCAGCTCATCACACCTCCAAAAAAAATGTTCCCAGCCACTTCTTTCCTGCCCGTCACACCTCCAACATTTGCTATCCATCTGAGGAAAAATTCTTTGGTGTCTACTTGGGGTATAAAAATACCTATGTAAACATTTCCAGGCAAAGATCTTAAATCTTCTAAACTCTGTTGCATATTTGGGAGATATACATATATCCCCCATTGTCTTTTTGTGAATTGCTTATCCAATCTCTCTTCCCAATCCTTTCTAAGCTCCTGTGATTGATTGTTATAATTATCATACAGTATTTTATATGCTTTACTAAATATTCCTTTTTCAATGACAGCTTCTGTTCTAGATTCTATTAAAAACTCTCCCAGTGCTGGTCTTTCATTTAGGATCCCTCTATTTCTTTCTCTTTGCCTATAATGCTGATATCAATCCTTGATAAGGAAGGCAATATCTAACCTGCATTCCAAATACATTTTTGGCTTCTTCCCATTCTATTACCTTTCCCTTTCTAGTTACTTGCTCCCGAAACCTTGGTTCCTTTGCCAGTTTTCTCCAATAAATTCCAGCTGCTTCTTCCCTATTATCTGTATCCCTGACCACAGTCATCCCTATCAGCAAAATCTCTTTTCTCCATTCTCATGCTGGTTTGGTTCTTAGAATACTCCCTGCTCTTTTATGAATATAATAATCTGTATGTTTTTGGTTGTTCTCCTTAAGAGCCTGCATCCAAAATCCCAATCTCTCCTTATTTCTTGAACTTCCTCCCTGTGCCAGCATCATCTCTTCCCACTCTGCATTATAGTTTTCTGCCTGTGCTATGTATAACAGCCTTAACTGTGTTGCTCTAAAATACCCCCTCAAATTAAGTAATCCTAGTCCACCTTGTTCTGTTGGTAGAAACAGCTTATCCCACTTGACCCATGCTCTCTTCCCTTCCCAGACAAAATCTTTCAACTCTTTTTTAATTGCTATCCACAACTTCTCTGGTTGATAAAAGTATGTCTGACCTGTGTATAAGACTATTGTTCCTTCTAATGTGGATGCTACTGTCCCCATAATCACAGTTATCTATAGCCATGATATTGTCAACATTCTGTTCATTGTTTAAAGGTTCTACACCTCCTGAGACGGGGTATGCTTTCTTGTTGGCATAATCATTTATGTCTCTAAGCAATTGTTTTCTGCTCTCTATCTAAGTTTTCTTTAACATATTTCTACTTTTCCTTGAATATGTTGTTATACTGAACTTTATTGTGGTCAAACAATAAATCATTAGTAATGCTAGAGTTTAGTTCAGTTATTCCTTTCTCTAACAGCATCAACTTACGGTTATTGTCCCAGATAATAATCCGTAACGTGTCCATTCCTGTATGGTTGAACAATTCCAATAGTTCTTTATGCATTAAAGAACCAACTTATGTTCCAACTGGGAATTTCCATATTTGCAAACCCTTTGGAAATTGCTGTTACTCCAAAGAACATTTTAAAAACAAAAACCAAAACAAATGGAAGTAAGTGCTGTATAGTAAAACCAAACCAGTAAAATTCAGCACAAGTAGCCCAATGAAGTACAGCACACAGGTTTATTCAGAGTCAGCACACCACAAGGATGAAAACATAAACGCTTATATCCAGAAGTACATTTTCGTCTACACAGACTTCTTCAGATGCATAAGTGAATATAACTCACAGACAACAGTTTAAATACTTTTACTTGAGTAGTACTCCTCCAATCACAATGCAGCTAGTTAAAACGTGACCTAATAAAAACTGAACAAATCACATAAAATGACAATGTATATACTTAAAAAGCATAATAAAACACATAAAACTTATAACATATTCCTAAACAATATATTAAATAAATATATCATATTAAAATTGTGTGATGCATTAAAATCAATCACAAAAATGTACATCAAATACTAAACCCCCCCTCTAGTGGCCTATACTCAATCATGCTAGAGAAGGGTTCTGTGAGATTTTATTAGTGGCTAATAAATACCCTGGTCTCAATTATGTTATTTCTCTAGCTCCAGTTTTAAAAATACGTTCTGCCAGCTTATAATACAGTCTTGTACATTTTTTTATTCATAAAGTATTTTACAATATAGCACATAAAAATGTTTTTCATTATACAACCAGTTTCATGTTTTACCTATGAAAGTAATGTTTTCTCAGAATGGCCACTACATGGGGTTTTAGTATTTGATGTACATTTTTGTGATTGATTTTAGTGAGGTGAGGAGCACTACTCAAGTAAAAGTATTTAAACTGTTGTCTGTGAGTTATATTCACTTATGCATCTGAAGAAGTCTGTGTAGACGAAAATGTACTTATGAATATAAGCCTTTATGTTTTCATCCTTGTGGTGTGCTGACTCTGAATAAACCTGTGTGCTGTACTTTGTTGGGCTACTTGTGCTGAATTTTACATTTTAAAAATAAAATCCATTTGTAGCATTTTGTGCTTCCTAGTTAACTTTTCCAATGTAATTGCATTTGGTGTGTACCAAGCCCTTCAACCGACCAGGGGGTGTGGAAAACTGAAAACTTGGTGAAATGAAAAAAGATTTAATGTCAAAAAGATGCTCATTCATGGAATTATTTGCAGGAACTTTGTGGTTAAGGTTGATCCTTGTATCTCCATTACTATCATTTTTGGACAGCAATTGCTCCTGTAGAGGGGTATGTAGAGTTAATAAATCCATTTATGTCGATGTCAAAGAAGTGGTAAGATCCACTTCAACATTCAGTGCTCGCATTTGATGCTTAACCAGCTCATTAAGTTCTCCTATAAGCTTTTCCATATTTCACCAAAACTAGTCTCATGAAAAACACACTGTTGGGTGAAAACACAAAATAAACAAAGCAAAAACTTGTAAAGAGTAAATTTAACTACGGAAAAAAATAAAATAAAAACGCCACAACAAATAAGCGGTCACTAGACAGGATTTAATAAAGATTAAAAAAAAAGTTAAAAACAACACTAAGCACATCCACCCTTTCATGCATTCAGGGCTTCATCAGAGTAAGTCATTTCACTTAAACCTCCATTTAAATAAGCCCAGTAATTGGTTCATAGGTTCATAGGTAGGTACTAGGCTATTGGCCTTAGGGCCTATATAAGCCTAGCCAAAAAGGGACCCTGGCTTTCGCCACCCAAGAAAATTATTTTCCTGTGCCCCTGTCGAGCAGAGCCACAGAAGTGATCTCCGGGGTGAATTTCCTATTTCCCATCCAGTCATCAAGATTTTTCTTGAAGAGTGCTAATGAGGAGCTTTGTTTGATATAGATAGGTAGTTTGTTCCAGGGTATGGAAAGTCTCTGGGACAGGAATCTATCCCTCCAGCATGTTCTGTTTATTGTGGTGACAAATTTTAGGTCCCTAGAGCATGTAGCTTGGAGGGATTGGGATTTCTTTAACTGGAGCATGTTCAACAGCTTTGGGTTTGACATAGCTTTGTATGTAAGGCAGAAATCATCTCTGAGTAGGCGATATGCAATGGAGTAAAGCTGGAGTTTTTTGAGATGGTCTGTGTAGGGCATCAGTTTGAGGCTGTTAATCCTTTTTGTGAGGTATTTCTGCGGCCTTTCCAGTTGTTGTAGATGTCTTGTGAGGTACATACCAAAAGGGGTGTTGTTCTCTATAATGGGTCTAATGAGTGACGAGTAGAGGGGAACAATGACCTCTTTTTTCCTGGATGAGAAACCTTTTGTGATGAGGTGTGTCACATAGAAGGATTTCCTGACTACTGTGGTGATGTGATTATCAAAGGAGAGACTACTATCCACCTGTGTCCCAAGGTCTCTTATCACACTTTCAGTGTTAAGTAGACTATCACTTATATGGTAGTTCATGGGTACAGAGTTTTTACCAAAGGGGATGACAATGCACTTTTTGGCATTGAGCTTGAGGCCATGGCTTTGACACCAGGCACCTGTCTCAGTGAGGCCCTTTTGTAGGATGTCCACATTGTTAGGAGTTTCGATTATGGCTCCTAGTTTGCAGTCATCTGCAAACTTCATTAGCCAAAACACCTTCTGTGTTAGCCTGTACTTCAGAGAAGTAGATACCAAACAGGAGACAACCCAGGACTGAACCCTGTGGTACTCCACTTATCACTAGTCTGAAGTTGGATTTGGGGTCTGCTACCTTCACAATGTGGGTTCTGTCAGTGAGCCAGTTGGCAACCCATCTTGTGACATAGGGATTTATACCTAGTTTAGTGAGTTTTTCGATAATACCAGAATGGGGGATGGTGTCGAAAGCCTTGGCAATATCTAGATAGGCTGTGAGAGCCACCTTACCCTCATCTATGGCTTTGGTGACTGCTTCAAAGAAGTCTATCAGGATTAGGAGACATGATCTGCCTTTTACAAATCCGAACAGGGTGGGGTCCAGAGTTTGGAGATTATCAATGTCTTTGTTTATAAGTTCTATGATGATACAATCCATGGTCTTGCAGACCAGGTTCATCAGGCTAATGGGGCAGTAGTTCCCTGGTCTGTGGTGGCTCCCTCTTTCTGGAGTGGGATAACCATCGCTGTGCAACATCCAGTAGGCACAAAGCATGAGGTGAGGCTATGATCGAACATGCTACTTAGGTGACGTGCCAGTTCGTTCAGTACTTTATGTAAAATGCAGCCTGGGATGTTGTCAGGTTCCCATGGATGCTGTGTTCTTGGCTTTGGAGAGTGTGTTCTCTACCTGTGCAGCCATGATTACAGGAACATTACATTCTTCCAGTATAGAGATGTGCCTATCTGCCAGGATGTTGGCAATATCAGTTGGTTCTGTATATTTAGTGCCATTGTGCTGTAACTCAGACCAGATCTTAGTGTTGCCATTGAGATTCTTGACAGAGCTATAGAATGCTTTGTGGTTGTTTTTAGAATCAGTGGCAATTTTGTTTTTGTAACTAGCTTTGGAGGATTTTATGAGGGATCTCAGCTTCTTACTGAGGCTGACCAGGGAGTTCCTCCAATCATGAGATTTTACTCTTTTTTGCAACAGTTTCTTTCTTCTGTTATAGAGTTTGTTTATGGCAGGGGACCATCAGATTGGCTTCCTTTTTTGGAGGATAGCATCTTGGTTCTGTTAGGGATAGCATGATCCATACACTCGTGTAACTGCTTATAAAGTGTATTTGTGTAACATTCAGCAGTCGTGCCTCTATTGTCTTTCTGCATGGGTGTCATGAAGTTTGCCACTTCTGTCTTAAGAGGCGTGAAGTTGGCTTTGGAGACATTTTTTATGGTGGTTTCCCTAATGGGGGGTGGGGGTGGGATGTGGATGTCTAGGGTGATTAGTTTATGGTCGAATCTGACCAATGAGGAATTGACCTCTGGTGTGGAACACTGGTTGCCCATGCTGGTAATGACCAGGTCTAGGATATTGCTGCCCCTGGTGGGGGTGTGGATAAGCTGATCCAAGACATTGGAATTTATGAATTCCAGAAAACATTGAGCAAAAGAGTTGGTACATGAGTAGTTTTCCCAGTTAATGGTGAGGTAGCTGAAATTGCCCATTATTAGGGTGTTGGGTTGTACCCTAATATTTTCCAGAGTATCAAGTAATGAGGAGTGGGAATCCTGTGCCATGGTGGGGGATCTGTAGCAAGCTACAATTTGGATTGCAGTCTTGCCCAGAGTTAGTTGCACTTGGATAATCCCAGATGCATTATACTGAGCAACTAGCCAGAGGTGTGGATATCCTTAATGAATACGGACACGCCTCTGCCTTTAGTGTTTCGGTCCAGGTTAGGTGACTGAAAGGTGTGGTAAGAATTATAGCCTGGTAATGCAGGGGTGCTCTCTGGAGCCTTGAGCCAGGTTTCTGTCACTGCACAGATGTTGTCGTTCTCCATTTTAAGGAGTGCCTCAAGTAAGTGCACTTTGAGGTTTAAACTTCTAGCATTGAGTAGCATTTACCCTCAGATTTTTCTTCCTTGTACCTGCTATGGTGGTGAATTTGTCATTTGAACCTTGCCTAAAAAGGCACTATAGGGGTGGCAAGAGCCTTGAATTGGTGCACAAAAAATGTGTCCTTAAAGAAACCATTCTAATATTATAACTTATTCCATTTTAAAAAAAAAATAATAAATAACTAAAATTAATACCAAACACTCTACATACCCCATCTAAAAAAAACAAATAAAAAGAATGTTGGAAACATTGCCCTAAAACACGCAACCTAGCATAGGTTAACAAAATTAAGCAGCATAAAGTAAGGAACTTTTTCTATATGTTAAAGCCTCTAAGCTTCAAGACACTAGCCAAGGAACCATAGTCATTAATTCTAAGGGATGTAGTGGCATCCAATCTCAGATGCCACATAGTCTCCCTTGTTTCTAGGTTTATTTTAACATTTCCTCCTCTATCAGTGGAAATAAGTCTATCCATAACAAAGAATGTAAATCTCCTAAAATTAAGGCATGACAAACTCTGGGAGTACAATGCACTGATGGTCTTTCTATTCTTAATATCTCTCACATGTTCGGCTTTCCTGCCTTTTAACTTGCGAGTGGTTTTACCTACATAAAAGGCAAGACAGTTCATACAGGTAGTGATGTACACTACCATCTTGGTGTTACAATTACAGTGCCCAGGACATGAAATACTATGGTGGTAACCTTTCAAAGCTACGTATGGGCTAATGTTAATGTACTTACAAGATCTACACATATTGCACTTGGTCATTTTTTGATCTATAGCCATCTTCATTGTTAGCTTTATATTGTTCAAGAAGCACTTTAAGGTTTGTACCTCAACTAAATGTAACCTTAGGTCTCTCACACAAATTTTTCTTCATTTCTTGATTAAATACAAATAAAAGAAATATGAACATGTGAAAGAAAACAAGATCTGATATGGTGCAATATTTATGCAAAGGAGAATCTCAGACTAATCAATACAAAAAAGGCAGATACAAAGATATTTGAAGAGAAATACAGTCAAAGGCAGCTAGATATGGAAAATTTCACAATACAAGAAGAATAGAAAAGTAGAAGTTAAACAAAAAGAAGTTATGGAATACCCGTGAAGTGAAGGATTTAGTGTAGAAAGTCTAACATGGGTTATGTCACAGCATGATAGAATGAGTTCCCAAATTAAGGAGAAACAGGTGGAGCAGGAGACATTTGAAAAGAAATATGGACTTGCGAAAGAAAACAAGGTTTAATATAGTGCAATATTTATGCAAAGGAGAAAGCAAAACTAATCACTAGAAAAAAGGCAGCACCAGAGATATTTAAAGAGAAATATAGGCAAAGACATCTGGATATGGAACATTTTGCAATACAAAAAGTAAGAAAACAAAGGGGGAAAACAGAAAAGAGGATTAGTAATGGAGGATTTAAATAAACAAAACTAAAGTTATGGATTACCTGTGAAGAGAAGGATTAGTGTAGAAAATCCAACTCAGGAAAAGTCACAGCATGATGGAACAATGAGTCCTCAAATTAAGAAAAAATAAGTGGAATTGGAAGCAGCTGATCAATTGACATGTGAAGATGCTCTGAAGCCTTCAGTAGAAAATCAGTAATACAGTTCAGCTGGAGTTATACAGCAAGGGAAGGAGCAGGAAACAGTGGCAATGCTGTTGCAATTAATGTTATGGAGTAATAGGCCAAAGAGTTCCAATATGAAAGAGCAATTGCTGACAAAGGATACAGGTGAAGAGAATATGTCACAGGAAGATGTTCTGGAACTTTCTGGGGAATTTACTCTTCATTTAGAAGAAAATGATCTAAGGGAAGAGTTGCTTGATTTAATAATGATGGATAGACTTATTAAGATCAATGAAAGAAACACGTTGAAGAAAGTAAATAACACCCAAAATATTAGAAGTTTCATGAACAGATGAACACAGTAATCAAGACTATTAACAGAATTTTTTACGATATAACAGAAGTAAATAAGATATATTACTGTACAGCAAAATTAATAACAGATAAAGTCCTACCGCAAAAATACAAGGCAATAAGGGAAAGGAAGGGGAGAAATAAAATCCTATCATGGAAGCATCCAATAGAAAAAAACTATAAAACTATTATGACAATACGTATCACGGTTAGAAGAGGGAACAGATCAACAAAATACATAGAAAGCTAGATATGATAAAAGCAATGTGTCGAATCAGAATAGACCAGGATTTGACATACACTATTGCAAATAATAAACTAAAGATATTATCACAGGTAGGAAAACTTAGAAGATATGCAGATCAATATAAAAAGCTACAAAATAAGCAATTCATTGAAGACCCAAAATGTTTTATAGAGAATTGGAAGCAAAGTGAAATGAATATAGACACTACCCAAAAAAGAAGAAATAGGCACATTTTGCAGAAATATTTATGAAGACCACATGGAAAATAACAAAGATGCTGAATGAACAGAAGAACTAAAAGACACAGTAAGAAGTTCAAATATACAGGACCCGAAAATCCACTCCTCTACACTTCGCAGTAAAATCAAACAACGGCACAATTATATCCCCTCATTCAACAACCAGACTCCTTGGAGTTGAGCAGACAATAACCTAAACTTTGATACTCATATTAACAGCACTATAAAACTAGTCAACAAAAAATTAGGCTCCCTCTACAGAATTAAACCCTTCCTTACTCCTCTTGCCAGAACTACCATTGCCCATACCCATCTTATCTCCACTCTCTTCTATGTCTCCCCTATTTACACTAATCTGTCCAAAAGTAACTACAGCAAACTTGCAGTTGCATACAATAATATTGCCAGATTTGCCTCTGGCTCTAAATTTAGAACCCACCACTGTCTAAACCTAAAACACTTAGGATGGCTTGAACTGCAGAATTTGATTTTCTTTCATCAACTTACAATAGCTCAAAAAATCCTGTACAAACCCTCTAAAACTCCCATACTCACTACCCTTATCACCCCTTACAGTAACCTTAAAAGCTTACGCTCTTCAAATAAACTACTCATATCATCCACTAAATCCAACAATATGGCAGGTAATTCCTTGTTCTCTAACACAGTTGGAAAAACCTGGAACTCTCTACCTGAAAATCTTATTACAATTTCCTCGCTTCCAAATTTTAAATCTCAACTCAAACTTCATCTCAAAACTCAGTGGCTCTGCCCCTGCATTAACCCTGATTAACATTGCATGTTCGTCTACCTACTTTACTATTCGCTTCCTCCAAACTTAACTTTTGTTCCCATACTATCACTTCTCTCCTAACAGCCTAACACTTTTATAATCTAAAGATCTTTTATCCTTGAGGAAAATCTCTCCTATTATAAATAACCTTTCTACATATGTTTTCCTTTGGTATTGTATTTAAATTCCCGATACCATGTATGTAACTAAATTTTTTTTCAATAGTTTCTTTAAATTGTACCACTGCAATTAATGTTTTTTGATGTGGAGCTTTTCTCCCCGGGCCTCTGCTGAAAATGGACATATATCCAGTTGGACTAGCCCGGTCAACAAATGTAAAATAAAAAATAAAATAAATGGGTTGATGTAACTCCCAGAGAAATTGAAACAGAATTAAAAATAGTTCCTAACTGCAGAACCCCAGGCCAAGATGCAGTACCTAACTTCTGGCTAAAAGTATTAACATCTTTAAATGAAGATTTAGCCTTGAGTAAAAATTATGTATCTCCACATCCTGAACAAACACTGTCCCGGTTAACAACAGGAAAAACTTGCCTCCTCCTTAAGAGTGAACCTGTAGGCAATCTTAAAAAGTATAGACCAGAAACTTGCATACAAACTATATACTGGAATTGATGTTGACAGAGTTTTTAGCCATCTAGAAGAAAACTCAATCATGGCAATAGAACAAAAGGGTAACAAAAGAAACCCCATGGAGCAAAGGATCATTTTTTTTTTGCTAAATAAAGTCATAATGGTGAATTTTAAAAGGAGAAGAATCTAAGTATGGCATGGCTAGATTACAAAAAACATTTGACAGCATTCCACATTTATGGATAAAAGATGATACATCCTACATTGATCAATTACATTACAATGACAATTAAATACTGGCAAAACACATTGTGATGAAATCATGACAAAGGGCAAGTTATTATCCCAGGGATAAAAATTCAAGGGGGGATATTCCAGGGGGACTCTTTGTCACTGCTGTTGCTTTATCTTGCCCTTAACCCATTAAGATGTTTATTAAACAGATTAGGTTTTAGTTATAATTTGGCTCCCAGAAAACAAACTTGCTCAAAGATTTCCCATCAACTTTTGTGGATGACTTAAAACTCTATAGTTCATCAGATGTTGAGTTGGAAGCACAACTGTAAGTGCTAAAAACTTTCTGAAATGATATAACAATGACACTTGGTGCTGATAGATGTGTAAAAGAAACATTTAAAGAAGGAAAGTTGCATTACCAGTGTAGGACAGGAATGCGATATAAAAGAACTTGAGCAGGATATAAACATTTCTGAATTGGTGAAGGTTAGCCAATAAAACTAGTAAAGAATATTTTCGAAGACTAAAACTAATATTGAAAACAGCCGTGACATCTAGCAATAAAGTCCAATCTATAAACCAATTTGCTCTTCCTGTTTTACTTACAGTTTTGGTGTGATTGACTGGCCACAAAAGGTACTAGATCAGTTGGACAGAAAAGCAAGAAAAATGCTACAAGCTTATCAAATGATATATCAAAATCGGTGTATACCAAGATGACATATCCTTTGCTCTGAAGGAGGTATAGGCCTCTTTGAATGTTATTTTTTATGCTTATTTTAATATACTGTTAACTTAAAAGTACTGCAACAGTTTCCTGTATTTTTACAGTTTAGCTGAGAAGAACAGTTTGACTTTTTAGAGTTCATTAGAGTTTAACAATCAAATAGTAAATGTTTCCTGTAATCATTTAACCTTAAGAGGACGTTAGGTACTTTGTACATGCATGGAATGTCTCTGAGATAAGCCTGCTGAAAGTAAGCACATAAACCATGTTTAGACTGAAGCATTTGAAACTTTTAAGCTATCCTCCCATATACATACCTTGTTATCTGTTTACTCCTTTTAGTTTTGGAAATGTGTGTTTGTGTTTTAATCACAAGTTGAGAAAGCGTTGAACTTTATATGAACCAATCTATTTTTCTGAAATTTTAGGATTTTAAATTTTAAGATGTAATATGTCTATTTTCAGATATTCCAGTATCATGATACGTTATAATAAATAATGTGTTTACATCCAGAATCTCTGACAGTCTATGTTCTGAATTGAAAAGCTGCATGATATTATCTGCTAACCAATATTCATTTTCAGCTGGTGCCATGATGACCAGCTCTAACCAAGGATTATTTGTTTTGCTTCACATCACTGATGACTGTAGAAGGGATCTCTTCAACAAATACTGGGCAGCCATTTCAGTAAGTGCTTTTGACTTACATTTTGTTTTTGAGCTCCTGTGGGATTCAGTGATGTCAGTGCAGCTTTGGACTATATGCGCATTATTTATTGTACTGGTGAATGTATTCTATATATTTAGGTTTACGTTCACAATTGTGAGGTTTTTCTTCTAGCATGTGCCACATGCATTAACTGGGGGAGGCCTGATACTTAGACTGAATTGGGTTTCAGTCATAAATGCAGAGTAGGGAGGGGCCCAGCAAGTACTGGATGTGCATGTCTGACAGTTTGTATGAATCTGTATACATAATTGTGTGTGTTCTCTTGCATTAGGACAAAAAAAAGAGAAGACAGAGGTTAACTAAAAACACAGTGTACTACATTCTATATTATGGGCAAGTCAGGCAGTAAGATTATTGAGCCATCTATTGGTTCGCCAGCCCATTATACTGTACATAGCACATTGGCACAAATTAACTAAACCAAAGTTAGATTTATGCTTTTCTGACAATGGCACTTTTGATAAAACTAAAATACTACATCTACAAACTAAGAATAGAAAAGTAGTAAAATTAAAACGGATCAGTGGAATAGTTATAATGATCGGTATACTGAAACTTTTAAATGACACAAAGAACACATTGTAAAGGGGTTAAATGATACAAATGACTGTTACAAAAGTGATAGAACTTAAAAATACAGTAAACGCATGTAGTACCATTCCAACTGCTCCTTTGTATCCAGCCATTTCAAATAAGCATGCTGCAGTGGGGGGGGGGGTCTTCAGGAGTAGAAGATCAGCTTCCCTTCTTCCCACACCGTACAAATGACCAGGTTCCCCCACTCATCCCAACAAGACAGAGGTCAGTCTGTTACCCATGGAGAACTGCATCTATACCTGTCACTCCTTCACCTGCACACTCAACATCATCTCAAATAAACCTTCTAGCTCTGTTCACCCCACCACTTCGTCCTTTCAGTTAGATGATGATGGGAGCATCACACACCACAGTGGGGTACAGCATTCAGGTAAAAAGGTGCATTTTTACTCACCAAAGGACAAGACATGTTGAAAGGCAGGAAGAGAGACAGATAATTCTCTATATGCCCTCAGAGAAGCACCACATCTAGATGGAACTATGGCATCAGTCCATAGACCTTGGGCACTTACTGATTTACATTCCATAGGATCATAGGACATTACTAGGCTATCGACCTGGAGGTCATTTTAAACCTAGCCATTTCATCCCAATGTAATACCATAGAAATGCTACTCAATACCAACATTGCATTTAGTGATGGCTGCCCATGTCCATAAGGGTTGTGGATTCTATCCCTAGTAATAATTTGCGGTGCCACATTCACTCTTCCAGATTCCTCTTAAACAATGCCATAGAGGTGCTCTGTTTCACATGAGTTAGTAGCCTGTTCCAAAGATGTGGCAGTCGTTGGGAGATAACTCTGTCCCTCCAGCATGTCCTATGTAGGTTGCAGGCCATATTTAGGTCCCTGGAACAGGTAGCCCTAGTCCCATTTGATTTACAGATATTTAACAAGTTCATTAGGCTTGGCTCTTGGATTGCTCTGTAGGCTAGGCATAAGTCTCCTTTAAGAAGTCTATAAGATACAGAGTACAGTGACAGGGACTTTAGGTGGTCTGTGTAAGGCATATGCTGGAGCTCTTTGATCTCCTTTGTTAGAAACCTCTGGGGTCTCTTTAATTGCTGTAGCTGCTTAGTACAGTACATGCCAAATGAGGTGTTATACTCATTTATGGGTCGGATAAGTGCAGAGTATAGGGGTTACAACTTCTTTTGCTGTTGAGGTGATGCCTTTACTAATCAAGTGTGCTACATAGAAAGCTTCCCTTATTGCAGTAGATACATGGTGACTGAAGTTAAGGTCGCAGTCAACATGTGATCCCAGGTCCCTTACCACTTCTTGGGTACTTAGGGTATTGTTGTTGATTTGATAGTGTGAGGGGACATTGTTTGTCCTGAAGGGAATGATGATGCATTCTTTTGCATTCAGTTTGAGACTGTGACTAATACACCAGTCGCTGGTCTGTGTAAGACCTTTCTGGAGTATACTGACACCATTTGGGGATTCAATAATTGCACCTAGTTTGCATTTGTCTGCAAACTTGGTCAGCCACAACCCCTTAGTTTTGACCTGAACTTCTGAGAAGTATTTACCAACAGTAGGGGGCCCAGCACTGACCACTGTGGCACCCCAGTGGGAACAGGTCTGCTCACACCTGTCAACCATTCCAAATTCCTCAGTATTTACTGGTTTTGAGGGCAAATTAATGGGGTGCCACTAATTTCCAAGTGGCCTCAATTCCCGATTTTTTATTTTTATTTAAAAGTTTTCAAATAATCGCTGACTTCATCATGCATCACCAACTTATCGTGCAATGTCAGCAACATTCAGGGGTGATGCTTGATGACAGTACAGGGTTTGGTCCTGGATGTGGATTGTGGAAGTAATTAATATCCACAGCAAATGAAACTAGCCTGCCCTGTGCACAATTTAAATTATGTCAGTTCTGTAGAATCATTTACCATGCAGGATGAGAAAAATGTACTTGCTTTGATGGCTCGATCTCCTCCTGCAGGTAAGTAAAAAAGAATTAAAAAAAAACAGTTGCATTACTGCATATGCATAATAGAAACTTTATTTGTGTATGCAGTGTAGTTTCAGTAGATAAACAGCATGTTTTACAGGAGGGGTTGTGTGCTGTTTAGTAAACATTAAAAAGCAGTTAAAAGTAGAAAGATGAAAAGCATAATGTTGCAAAGCTGTTCTTTCATTTTCATCCTGGAGCTTATTGACTACATACATAGCACACAGTATTGTTTTGTACCAAGCAAACTAAAAAATGGAGGATATGTACCTCAAGTTGGTACCACTCAGAATAGCCGAACAAAGACATTAGCCAACCAAAACTTTAATGTTTAAAAACTCTTTAAAAATAATAAATAAAGTTTACACAAAAACAGTATTAAGATGAGTGCTTTTGTCCCTTCCTAGGAGCATATCTCTCAACCTCTTATAGCAAGGAATCTGGAAAAAGCCATAACTAAAAGTGGAACAAAGGCCCAGTAATAGGGTTAATTTTTAAATATTGTTCTTACAAACTTAGAAAGTTGATAGAATAACAGATTTTGCATTAGCATGAATTTTCTGAAGGGTATGAAATCTGAAACTGAAATATCTGTCATTATTTTCTAACTTCAGTCTTTTAATGATTTGCCACTAATTTGCCAGAAAACCACAATTTTATGAAAAACAAACCAAAAATATGAGGCAAAAATCTTGACATTCTGCAAAAATCTGTACAGTTGAGAGGTATGCGGAAGTTTTGGTTGGCTAACAGCTTCTTTCAGCTATTTTGAGTGGTCCCATCTTGAGGTACGTTATACAACACTATCCAAAATTATGGAATAAATAAGTTTACCTGTGCTGTGTTCCAGTATTACTGAATATGCTATGGAGGTGTAGGGTTATAATTTTTCTTCTTTGTTAAGATTTGGCTCATTATGAATTGGGTTGAAATCAATGTATATAATAAAATGATATCAATGTTTATAATAAGCTGTGAACACATAGTAAGCAATGTACCATACGTAAAACAGCCATATAGTCTTTAATCTGGTCAGCCACTGTATTTCAAACAACACAATGGCCAGGCAGAGGATGGCCTCTCTGCTGTAGAAGGAAGTAGTAGTCTACAAAAAACAAAAAAAATGACAGTTCAAAAAAAGAGCCATAAAAATCACAGATTGGGCTATTGAGGATAAGGAAGAAAGGAATTATTGTTACTATTATACAAGAAGGATAGAATTTCCAGATGCAAGATATTCAAAAAGATTAAGACAGAAATTAGAGGAACAAAAAATGTACCAGAAAAACTGTCAAACTCTTCATATCCAGATTTGTGCTCATTAATACAACAGACTCATGAAAAACATGGCACAAAGAAACTTGGAGCAGCTAGGGAAAAGAAAGAGGAAGTGCAAAAATATAAAAAAACAATAACTAGAGATTTTTGAGAGGTATGAAAAAGAAATGTGGATGTGAAAGAAAAAGGGATCTGATATGGTGCAATATTTATGCAAAACAGAAAGTCAAACTAATCAATACAAAAATGTCAGATCCAAAGATATTTGAAGAGAAATACAAGCAGAAGTATCCAGTTATGGAAAATTTCACCATACAAAAATAATATCACAAAGAGGAATGTAGAACAGAAGAATAGTAAAGTAAAAGTTAAACAAATAGAAGCTGCAGTTATGGAATACATGTGAATTGAAGGATTTAGTGTATAATGTCTGACACAGATTATGCTACAGCATGATGGAACAATGAGTCCCCAAATTAAGGAGAAACAGGTGGAGCAGGAGACATTTGAAAAGAAATGTGTACATGAGAAAAACAACATTTAATACAGTGAAATATTTATGCAGAGGAAAAAACAAAACTAATCAGTAGAAAAAGAGCAGCACTAGAGATATTTGAAGAGAAATATAGGCAAAGGCATCTGGATGTGGAACATTTCACAACACAAAAAATAAGAAAACAAAGGGGGAAGCAGAAAAGAGAAATAATAATGGAGAATTTAAATAACCAGAAATTGGAGTTATGGATTACCTGCAAAGAGAAGGATATAGTGCAGAAAATACAACTCAGGAAATGTCACACCATGATGGTACAATGAATCCCCAAATTAAGGAAAAATAGATGGAATGGGAAGCATCTGATTACTTGACATGTGAAGATGCTCGGAAGCCTTCAGTAGGAAATCAGTAATACAATTCAACTGGAGTTGTACAGCAAGGGAAGGAGCAGGAAACGGTGGCAATGCTGATGCAATTAATGTTATGGAGTAATAGGCCAGTGAGTTCCAATATGAAAGAGCAACGCATGACAAAGGATACAGCTGAAGAGAATATGTCACAGGAAGATCTTCTGGAACTTTCTCTGGAATGCCAGGAAACAGCAAAAAATGTACTCTCAGTTTAGAAGAAAATGATCTAAGGGAAGAGTTGCTTGATTTAATAGCAATGGGTAGACATGAAGATCAATAAAAGAAATAGATTACAGAAAGCAAGTAACACTGAAAATATTAGAAGTCTGATCAAGTCTATTAACAGAAATTATTGTGCTATAACAGAAGTAAATAGGATATATTACTGTGCAGATAAATTAATAACAGACAAAATCATGCCACAAAAATGTAAAGCAATAAGGGAATGAAAGGGAAGAAATAAAATGCCATCATGGAAACATCTAATAGAAAAAAAAACTACAAAAAAGTTAAGACAGTTAAGACAGACTGTCGCTGTCAGAAGAGGGAACAGATCAACAAAATACTTAGAAAAATAGCTATGATAAAGGCAATGTGCAGAATCAGAACAGATCAGCATCTGTCATACACTACTGTAAATAATAAAGTAAAATATTAGCACAGACAGACAAATATAACAAAGTACAAAATAAGCAATTCATTGGAGACCCAAAATGTTTTATAGAGAATTGAAAGCAAAGTGAAAGGAATACAAACACCACCAAAAAAAGAAGAAATAGACACATTTTAGAGAAATATTTATGAAGACCATGTGGCACATAACAAAGATGCTGAATGAACAAAAGAAGTAAAAGAAACAATGGCGACACAGGAAAATAATTTACTTGTTTGGCAAAAGCCAGGGTACCTTTTTGGCTGGGCTTGTATAGGCCCTAGGGCCGATAGCCTAGTACCTACCTATGAACCTAATACGAAGTTCAAATGAGCAAGATATGAAATGGGATGAAGTAACAGCCACAGAGATTTAAACAAAATTAAGAAAAGCTCCTAATTGGAGGCAGAGAAGCAATACCTAACTTCTGGATAAAAGTATTAACATCTTTACATGAAACTTTAGCCTTGACTAAGAACTATGCATCTGCATGCCCTAAACAAACACCATCCCGGTTAACAAGAGGAAAAACTTTCCTCCTGTTTAAGAGTGAACCTGTAGGCAATCTTAAAAACTATAGACCAATAACTTGCCTACAAACTATACACTGGAACTGATGCCGACAGAGCTTATAGTCATTTAGAAGAAAACTCAATCATGGCAATAGAACAAAAGGGTAACAAAAGAAAGCCCCATGGAGCAAAAGATCATTTGTTGCTAAATAAAGTCATAATGGTGAATTTTAAAAGGAGAAGAATCTAAGTATGGCATGGCTAGATTACAAAAAAAATTTGACAGCATTCCACATTTATGGATAAAGGAGTGACTATATGATACATCCTACATTGATCAATTACATTACAATGACAATTAAATACTGGCAAAACACTTTGCAATTAAGTCATGACAAAGAGCAAATTATTATCCCAAGGATAAAAATTCAAAGGTGATAGCCCAGAGTGATTCTTTGTCACTGCTGTTGTTTTATCTTGCTTTTAGCCTATTAAGCTGTTAATTTAACAGATTGGGTCTTCATTATAATTTGGCTCTTAGAAAACAAACCTGCTTAAAGATTTCTCATCAACTTTTTGTGGATGACTTAAAACTGTATTGAAAGCACAACTGCAAGTGGTAAAAACTTTCTCAGATGATATAAAAATGACACTAGGTGTTGATAAATGTGTCAAACCAACATTTAAAGAAGGAAAGTTGCACTACCAAGGAAAAATCAGATTAGGACAGGAATGTGTGTTCTAACCCTAACTCACATAACCCGCCCTAACCCTAAAGTCTATCACTATCGCACACTCACCTCACCCGCGCCCTAACCCTAACTCACATACCCCACCCTAACCCTTACGTCCGCACAATCGCACACTTACCTGAACCCAACCCGTAACTTTCCAGCACAGTGCTGAAAATAGCGAAGCCACAGAAACGGACAACCAAATTCTTTCCCTAGGAAAAAATTCAGTTATCTGCAGCTTCGCTATTTTCAGTGTTCGCTGTTTTCACGTCGATATTAGACCATACGAAGTATTAACACTTTGATGATCTAACATAGACCCGTCTTGTCAGTACATAGCATATTGTCACAAATTATCTAATCCAAACTCAGATTTATGCTTTCATGACAATGGGACTTTTGATAAAACTAAAATATTATATCTGCAAACTAAGTTAGAACAGAAGGTTAATAAAATAAAAACTTTTTATCCAAACATTTCAAATGACCATTTCAAATGACCATGCTGCAGCTGGGGGAGGTGGAGTCTTTGGGGAAGATGATTAACTTTCCTTCTTCCCACATCATAGCAATGACCAGGTTCTCCACTCATCCCAACAGGACAGGGGTCATTCTGTTACCCACAAAGAGCTGCATCTATACATGTCACTCCTGCACCTGCACACTCAATAGCAGCTTCACCTCAAACTGAACCTTCTAGTACTGTCTACCCCACTCCCTTTATATGTATTGAAAATGCAACACTGTGTCAGGGAAAACTATAAGGAGTTACTTCTGTGAAAGTTGCTGAATTGATTGCATTAACAAAAGCCTTTAAATTAGCTAAAGATAAATTTGTGACCATTTATACTGACAGCCATTATGGGATCAGAGTAGCCCATGATTTTGAGGAATTCTGGAGACAGGTACTGAAATAAAAAATAGAAAGTTTGTAAAGGATTTATTGGATGCTTTGTTGTTACCAAAGGCTTTAGCTATAGTAAAAGTGCAAGCTCACATAAAATAGACACAGTTACTGTAAAAGGTAATCAGCTAGCAGATTATGCAGCCAAGCAGGCTGCTGGTTTGAATGTTACTAAAAATTTTGTTTTTGATATGCAGGAAACATCCAGAAAAGCTGACAATCCTTGTAATTTTAATGATTTTAATTACTTTACAGAATGAACTTTAAGAGGCTGAGAAAAAGGGGTGGATCAGTATGGGTTCTAAAAGGCAAAATAACTTTTTGTGGAGGCATCCTGATGGCAGCATACAAGCACCTTTAGCCATACTTTCTTGGTTGGTAAGGGTATATGACTTACCAAATCCTATTGGTAAGCATGGAATTCTTAATCTTATTCGGCGGGATTGGTTTGCTCCTCTTTCTCAGTATCTAGTTAGCCATTATGTAAACAATTGTGAGATCTGTTTGTCATATAAAATTGCACCATCTGTGAAAATAAAGTTTTCTGCCTTACCCCCACCTTAGGGGTCTTTTGTAAATGTGCAGATTCACTTTATTCAGTTAAGGAAGTGGGCTAAGTTTTCCAATATTCTGGTAATATTTTTTTTGCTGCATGTGTGGAAGCTTACCCATGTGCTAAGTGTGATACTGAAACAGTAGTTAAGAAATTGTTAAAATAATTTATGGCAAGATTTGAGATACCTCATATCATTAATTCAGACAGAGGTGCCCATTTTGCTGTTGAAATTGTGAGAAAATTATGTGCAGTGTTTAAAATTTGCAGTTATATTGTCCCTGGGACACCCAGCACTGACCAGTAATCAAGGAGCCTCAGTCCTTACCACTAGCACCAGTGGGGGGACATACATTGGGAGGATAACAAGTACACACACAGTATTTACAGATGCAGCTCTTTGCATCAAATGCAATTTCCCTTATGAGCACACAGAGACCACAATCAGTCTGGGCCTGGTTTCTCCCTGTTTTGCCAGATCCCCAATAAGACTCCCCACTGATACAGCTATAGAGTTAAGATCCCAGCTGAGTGGCCAAGCCAAGATCTCTAGCACCCTCTCTGCCCAACCAGTGCTTCGTGTCCCTGCCCAAGTAGCTGACACACACACTTTGAGGTTTGATTTATACACACATGCACACACCTGGGAAAGGTTGGCACAGGTTTACTTGATATGCCCCCTTCTGCCCAGACTATAAGGTAGTTATCACTGATACCAGCCATGTCCTTATCAGCTACTTTAAAGCCCTTAACAGAAGGTGTCCAATATTACTGTGTAATGTTACTATCAATACAAATGGTAGTTTGACCAAGAACAAGGCTATTAGGGGTGGCCCACAGTGTCACCAAATAAATATGCAAGTTCTCTCAGAACTTAAATATGTCCCACAGATATCAGCCACAATGATAGGTTTAAATATATTTAATAATAAATGATAAAAGAACAAAAAATACTCAGTAAATAATCACAGTTAAGTCAGAGTTCAAAATCACAGGAAATACTCAAAACAACATTGCAGGACAGTATAAAATAAATACAGAAAACATCTAAACTATACTTCACTATATTCCTGAATGAATCTAAGAAAATAACTATACCCTAGTTAACTTACTTACAGAGCAACATGAAAAGTAATAACTCACACAAAATCCTTCTGGCTACACCAGACATGACTTGCTGAACTAGCAGAACAACTAAAAGTATAATTTATACAAATCTTTGTTTGATAGTTTTCATGCTGTCTTAATTATTTCTGAAACATCAGTACAACAAATACATGTTCATAAAAATCTTAAATTTCACATAATAAAAATAATCATACTTATATCATCTTCACCAAATCAGTTCAGTCTTTTTATCTAAGAAAGAAACAACTAGACAGACTTTATTAAGTCAGGATGGAACCACTGGACTTGGTGAAGTATTAATTCATCTGTTCAGAATCAGTATATTCGTGCTAAGTCTCTCAGGAATCAGGATGCTGTATGTATGGTATATCAGATGCCTGCAGCTTTATGAACCTGTCATCTGCTTCAGTGCTCACGACACCAGCTTAGCCGATGCCACTGACAGCTTTACACTATGCTTGGTATCACTGATTTGTTTTCTTATAGTAACCACTCTCAGGTCTACACAATCTAATTGCACCAGTTGCCATTTTTCTTTTTTTCTTTACAAGAAATGCAGAAAAATCCAAGAAATCTAGAAAAATACATATTTCACTCCAAATACAAAAGACTGCTTTCAAAAATGAGAAAATATTCCTGAAATATCTTAGAAATTAAAATGATTTATCGGTTGCATTCAAATTATTATTTTCAGCTGCTATAATAGCTTGCATGCTTAAAATGGAGGAAATGTAACCAAAAGGATCATCACATTGTCTTCATAAAGCCAAATAACTTTATTGTTTATCTAATTTTGTTAAGTCTAAGGATCAACATACATAATGTCATATGAATAGTCTTCTTAATGACTGCATTTATGAAGTATAAATCTTTATTATACAATACATGATGTCATACATATTATCCTCATCGTGACTGCATTTGTGAAGTCTAAACCTTTATTTTACAATACATGATGTCATATGTATATCCCTTGTGCATGACTGCATTTGTAAAGTCTAAACCTTTTTTTTACAAAGTTCATACTTGCATAATTATGAAGAAAGTAGACAGGAGTATAAGGAGATGAGGTGCATGGCAAAGAGAGAGGTGGTGAAGGCTAAGGATAAGGTGTATGAAGAGTTGTATAAAAGGTTGGACACTAAGGAGGTAGAAAAGGACCTGTAGCGATTGGCTAGGCAGAGGGACCGAGCTAGGAAAGATGTGCAGCAGGTAAAGGTGATAAAGGATAATGAGGGAAACATACTCACAAGCGAGGAGAGTGTGTTAAGATGGAAAGAGTACTTTGAGAGGTTGATGAATGAAGACAATGAGAGGGAGAGAAGGTTGGATGATGTAGTGATAGTGAATCATGAAGTACAATGGATTAGCAAGGTGGAAGTAAGGATAACTATGAAGAGAATGAAGAATGGAAAGGCTGTTGGCCCAGATGACATACCTGTGGAAGCATGGAGGTGTTGAGGTGAAATGGCAGTGGAGTTTTTAACCAGATTGTTTAATTAAATCTTGGAAAGTGAGAGGATGCCTGAGGAATGGAGAAAAAGTGTTTTGGTACCGATTTTTAACAATAAGGGTGATGTGCAGAGCTGTAGTAACTACAGAGGGATTAAATTGATCATTCACAGCATGAAGTTATGGGAAAGAGTAGTGGAAGCTAGGTTAAGAAGGGACGTGATGATTAGTGATCAGCAGTATGGTTTCATGCTGGGAAAGAGCACTACAGATGCAATATTTGCTCAGAGAGTGTTGATGGAGAAGTACAGAGAATGTCAGAAGGAGTTGCATTGTGTTTTTGTAGCCTTAGAGAAAGCATAAGACAGGGTGCCTAGAGAGGAGTTGTGGTATTGTATGAGGAAGTCAGGAGTGTCAGAGAAGTATGTAAGAGTGGGACAGGATATGTACGAAGGTAGTGTGACAGCAGTGAGGTTTGCAGTGGGAGTGATGGATGCGTTTAAGGTGGAGGTGAGGTTACATCAAGAATCAGCTCTGAGCCCTTTCTTATTTGCAATGGTGATGGACAGGTTGACAGATGAGATCAGACAGGAGTCCCCGTGGACTATGATGTTTGCAGATGACATTGTGATCTGTAGTGAGAGTAGTGAACAGGTGGAGGAGACTCTGGAGAGATGGAGATATGCTCTAGAGAGAAGAGGAATGAAGGTCAGCAGGACTAAGACAGAATATATGTGCATGAATGAGAGGGAGGATAGAGGAATGGTGAGGATGCAAGGAGTAGAGGTGGAGAAGGTGGATGAGTTTAAATACATGGGGTCAATAGTTCAGAGTAATGGTGAGTGTGGAAGAGAGGTGAAGAAGAGAGTACAGGCAGGATGGAGTGGGTGGAGAAGAGTGTCAGGAGTGATTTGTGACAGACGAGTACCTGTAAGAGTGAAAGGGAAGGTCTACAAGAGGGTAGTGAGACCAGCTATGTTATATGGTTTGGAGACAGTGGCATTGACAAAAAGGCAGGAGTTTGAGCTGGATGTGGCAGAGTTAAAGATGTTAAGATTTGCACTGGGTGTGACGAGGGTGGACAGGATTAGGAATAAGTATATTAGAGGGTCAGCCCAGGTTGGAAGGTTTGGAGACAAAGCCAGAGAGGCAAAATTATGTTGGTTTTGACATGTGCTGAGGAGGGATGCTGAGTATATTGGGAAAAAGATGCTAAGGATGAAGCTACCAGCTAACAGGAAAACAGGAAGGCCTAAGATAAGGTTTATGGATGTGGTGAGAGAGGACATGCAGGTGGTTGGTGTGACAGAGCAAGATGCAGAGGACAGGAAGAAATGAAAACAGGTGATCCGCTGTGGCGACCCCTAACGAGAACAGCCGAAAGAAGATGATGATGATTCTGTGAAAAAGAGAAGCCTGTAAGAAAATAACTTTATAACTGTACAGATAGAGGGTACAGTTAACTTTTAACAAGAAGTTAGTACTTGGCAACCAAATAGAGGAGTAGAATAACAAAGCGATCCTTCTGCACACATAGGAACTTAATAAAAACTGCCTGTTTCCCTTATCAGCACTACCGTTCTCCATACACATGGACAGAGATTTGTGAAGTCTAGACCTTCATTTTATAAAGTTTGTATTCACAGAATTATAAACCAGTATACCGTGAAAAACAGAAGCCCATAATAATATAACTTTATAGCTACAGACTGTGACTTATTTTAACAAGAAATCAGCATTGACTAGCCAGATACAGGAGAAGAATAACAAAGGGACCCTTCTCAACACACGTAGGGACTGTAATGGAAAGTATCTGCATGTCACTGATGCAGCGAATGTGATAGGTGAAAAGTGTCATTTTACTAGGAAAGTTGCAGCCACTGTCTATCAAAATAAACCTTAGGGTGAACTACAGGTCCTGAAAGGAAAATCAGAGCAAGGTGTGCATTTCCTCAGAAGATGGAGACAAATGGATCAAAAGGAGCAAGAAATAATCAAATGGGATCTTTCCTTAAGAAGAACAAATGCATGAGAGACAACAGTGCACAGTGGAGGTAAGTTTCAGATGGTTCCTAAGGTGATGAGTTTTTGTTGAAATGGTGATGCATGCATAGAATAATTAACAACCAAAAATCCAGAACTTTAAAAATACAGTATGAAGTCTCATAAAGGTGCTGAGCAAGTCATTATGGGTAGGCTTTACTCTAAGCAGCTACAAGCTATGTGAGCAAATGTTCTACTCTATAAACAAAACAAACTGTAGCCTGCTCTCTGGCTTAGAATGATACACCCCTGACTTTTCACTAGACAGCTCAAGCTCTTCTAATGGCACAGGTACTGGAGTAGTAGGAACAGGGAAGGTGGGAATACAGTGGCTAATGTTAACACTTGCTTGCCCACCATGTAGGAGCATGGTGCCATGGTTGGTCCAAGGGGAGGATCATGTCCTTTTCTTCAAGTGGAATTGATCCAAGGGATGGACTCTGCCAGCAGGAATGCTGCCAACATGTGACTTCAGATGCAAGCATTAAGTGGTAATATATCTATGGAACATTAAAATTTAAAATAGAAAATCTCAAAAAGCTTGAGCTCCACCTTGGATGTCAGCACCCATCCTTGTTTCTAACTTACACCAAGGGGAGAAAACAGGCCAAAAATCTGTCACCCCTGGAGAAACTAATGGGTAACTATGGGGTCCAGAAGATGCTAGATGGTTAGAAATAGGGATCAGGCCCCCAAGTAAAAGACTAAGACTTTAATGTTGCTGACATTTTGACTGTTTAACATTATGCTCACTATTATTGAGAAGAAAGACTGAATGGAGTCAAACCAAAAAATGGCAATCTATCTTCATAACACTGGGCTTTCAAAACAATATTCAATGGATAGTTCGTTGGACCTAACTGTTCAGTATATCATTTTCAGCTTTGTTTTTCTTGCTAGTCTTATTTTCTGTAGTGTAATGTTCCACCATGTTGGTCTTTCATTATATGTTGTCAAGGACATCAACACTGTGTATGAGTCAGAATGTATTGTAGTCTGGGCTGCTGTACAAAAAGGCTTGATTCAGCAAAAGTAATTCATTGCTAAGTACATCTTCTAAACACACACAACGCACAAACACAATCACACACCCATGTCACATGTACACACACATATATGCACACAAACACACACACACCCACGCATGTGTGCATGCATGCACATATACACACACATTCATGCATGCACACATACACATGTGCATGCACGCATGCATACAACCACACATATTTGCACATCCATGCATATAGATACACAGACACACACACACACACACACACATACATATGTGCACAAATGCACATGCACACACACACACATAAACACACATATACTTATGTGCGTAAATGCACGTGCGCACATGCACACACACACAAACACACAAGGATACATAAAGGCTTAGTAGCTTGAGTTACTTTGCTGTAATGTTACTATGTAAACAAATTCTACACTGCAGAAAATCACAGAGAAAGTAAATTGTTATGAATTGGATACATTCTGTGCAGGAGTAATCTGAACCATAATTCTAACACAATTACATGTCCTTCAGCAAGATTCAGGGCAGGTATTTCCATCACATTAGAACATGCATGTAGTGTCCATTAAAATTAGCTATAAACTTAAAAACAGTAATATTATCATTTAAATAGGATGCATTAAAAATAATTTAATAGTTTTTCATTGCTGGGTACCTCCTCTATGTCTGAACTAGTTACTCAGATTATACCAATGTCTGCACCATTTAACGTAAGCATGTCAAAACATATATCACTCTACATATGTGTACATTAAAATCTGTCATAATCCAACTGAATACCTTCAGATAATATCTGGGGTTTGGCAAGGTTGCTTGCCAGCATTCAGCTATCTTTTTTGTTATCTGAAAAAATCATTGTGCTTCATGCTTCACAGACCTCAAACATGGGTGATAAAATAATAGGCAGTGTTCTTTTACTGCACATGTGGATGGCTTGATGTAAATTAGAAATGAATTCAGGACTGATAAATAGAAAATACAATATATGTTTACTCAAACTTAAGGAATTACACAATAAACCATGATAAATTAGGAGTCAATGCATATAGTGGATAAATTCAAGACTTTGGGAATTGCTTACAATAAACAATTTGACACAATGTTATCTAGCACATACAACTATTAATTGTCATTATCTGAAACTAGATTAAGAAAACATAATATGTTTTTTTCTCTTTAACAGGCTCAGTGAACACAATTAAAATTCTTATTCTGACATTTGTACTCAGTCCTTTGTAGAATATCTTGGTTGTTCCTTACTATAAGTGGTATAATAAAATGAAATGAGTAAGAATTAATTTTTGGAGCACCTCCTTAACTTCCAAGTCTGGTTTTGGTTTGGTCTTCTTTTACCCATGTACACGGCATATATCAACTTTTCCCATTACTGACCTCTGTATCATATATCCTATGTTTTGAACATGTTAAAATGTCATTAGAATTAGAATGTAGTGCCTGGGACTATAAGGGATGCCTTAACTGAATTGGGGACACATGTTGTTTGGCCATTATTTATCAGAAATGCAAACCTTCTCTTTTAACCATATTATCACGTTACACTCTATTTAAATGTGTCAGTATTTTATGGAAGCTTCATAAAATTATTAAATTCTTTCCCATTATTAAGCTTCTTGTATCACGATTTGAAACACTGTTTTGGTCTGAATTTATTAAATCTGAATTTAACAACTCTGTATTGTCTAATTTGTTAAAGAAAATTATACGCCTTTATTCTCTATACAGTGTCAAAGATACATTACAGATGGTTTTGAAGAAAAGATATAGGTCTGTGTGGTATGACAACTGTAACTAAATTTGAATGTTAACGCAGTTATTCCAAGGAAATACAAACAGGAAATGAGAGTTCAACAATCCTTGTAGACTAACAGTTTTCAGGAATGTCAGTTCAATAAAAGATTCTGTGTGGGTTCCTGTATGGTTTACATAGCCTGTTATTATTCATTTATAAATTGAATGCATTGTTTTGATGCTGCGAATATAAAATAGCTGATTTAACATATTGTTGGTGGACGTGAACACAGGGGAAGTTATAATGGGGAAAAACAGAAAATTGATTTGTTTGTTAACACAAATGTGTGGTCCTTATTTACAGTTTATTATTATTATTATTATTATTATTATTATTATTATTATTATTATTATTATTATTACTCAACATCTTAGATGAACTCCATTTAGTAGTACACATTAAAATGGCTTTAGCTAATGGCAACCAAATATTGTTCAATGGAAAATTAGAAAACATTAACAATGCCTACATGTCTTGCTGTCTTAATGGTGGACTTTCAGTTTTGTTTATATTAAATTGCAGTGGGACAAGAGTAAAATAAGTATTTTTGCCTAGTTTTGGGAATACTAATGAAGCATTGTTTTGGTTTCAATATGATAAATTTGAATGTAATTACTCTGTACTGCCCATATTGGGCACTGTTACTGTCAGCCTCTATCGTACCTTAGCGAATGGGCCATGTACTTTTTTCTGCTGTTAAATCTGAATGTAACTACTCTGTACTGTCCATATTGGGCATTGTTACTGTCTGCCTCTATTGTACCTTAGGGAATGGGAAATATGCTTTTTTCTATTGTTAAATCTGAATGTAATTACTCTGTACTGTCCATATTGGGCATCGTAACTGTCTGCCTCTATCGTACCTTAGCAAATGGGACATATACTTTTTTCTGTTGTTAAATCTGAATGTAATTACTCTGTGCTGTCCATATTGGGCATCGTTACTGTCTGCCTCTATTGTACCTTAGCGATTGGGACATATACTTTTTTCTATTGTTAAATCTGAATGTAATTACTGTGTACTGTCCATATTGGGGATCGTTACTGTCTGCCCCTATCGTACCTTAGCGAATGGGACATATAGTTTTTTTTATTGTTAAATCTGAATGTAATTACTCTGTACTGTCCACATTGGGCATCATTACTGTCTGCCTCTATTGTACCTTAGCGAATGGGACATATAGTTTTTTTTGTTAAATCTGAATGTAATTACTCTATACTGTCCATATTGGGCATCGTTACTGTCTGCCTCTATTGTACCTTAGCGATTGGGACATATACTTTTTTCTAATGTTAAATCTGAATGTAATTACTCTGTACTGTCCATATTGGGCATCGTTACTGTCTGCCTCTATCATACCTTAGCGAATGGGACATATACCTTTTTCTATTGTTAAATCTGAATGCAATTACTGTGTACTGTCCATATTGGGCATCGTTACTGTCTGCCTCTATCATACCTTAGCGAATGGGACATATAGTTTTTTTTGTTGTTAAATCTGAATGTAATTACTCTGTACTGTCCATATTGGGCATCATTACTGTCTGCCTCTATTGTACCTTAGCGAATGGCACATATACTTTTTTCTATTCTTTTTCTTTTACCTGTCATTAACATTTCTTTTTTCTTGCTTCTTAATTTATTGTATACATTTACTGCATATACATAAAATGTGGTGGATGAAATGTATAATTTGTTCTGTACAGTAATAAAAATAATAATAATAATTTAAAAAGAGTGGGTGTCACCATGCATTAAGAAGTCTTTTATCAAAGAAAGCAGAGAAATTCTCAAGTTTTGGTGAAAAGGTTAAAACTGCAGTTGTTTTGACTCTTAAGGCTATTCATCACTGGACGCCTTTGGCAAAGCTCTCATCTGATATCCTAAACCAAACTGAAGATCTCACTAGAGAAGATAAAGGTTTATCTTTTAGAGAAAAGTTCTAAGTTAAATTAATAGCTGTCTAAGTGGGATCACACATGGCAAAATGTGGTTATGATGAAGTAACTGCTTTCAACCTGCCATTTATGGACTGGTCAGAAAAAGGTATACATGACTCACAGCTGAGTCTTTCCTTATAAACGCAGAAACTAAATTTTGAATGTCCCTTTTGATGCTGCTTTCCTTTATGACACACGCTCCAGATTTTTCATTAACTCATTTTACAACAATTCTGCAACCAAACTTCAGCTTTTCCTAGGAATTGCAATGTCTCATCAAATATAAATAACTCAGGAATTTAAATCAATAGCAAACATTTCCAAATGCTACAGACTGGTTAAATAAGACCTACCATGCATTATGAAGTGTTGATTCCATTTTTGACAGAATTATTCTTTATTGTTACTATATGCATCATAGCTTTTAATTTGTCAGTTTTGCATGACAAGTTATGCAAATGACATAATAGTTAAGTATATTAAGAGCGAGTAATGGCCAAAAAGAGCTGACTGAATATTATAGGTTAATAGGTAAATTCTAGGCTAACGACCACCAGGGCCTTTATAAGCCTAGCCACATAGCCCAACCCACTTATGTCCCTATGCATCATGGGCATTCGTTAGGAGGGAGTATGTTAGTTAGGAAGGCTCTAAAGTATGTGTGAGGGGTATGTTAGTTTGGGCATAGTTACTGTCTGTCTCTATCAGTGACATGGGGGTCAGACACTGGGTGAATTTTCTGATTTCCCATCCACTGGTCAAAGTTACACTTAAACTGGGTTAGGGATGGACTCTGCTTTCCATGGATGGGAAGTCTGATCCAGAGTATGGAGATCCTCTGAGATATATATCTGTCTCATCAACATGTCCTATTTATGCTGCAAGCAAAATGTAAATCCTTGTATCTAGTGGTTCTGATGTTTGTTTTGCAGATGTGCAATAGGTCCATCAGAGATGGATCCAAGGATGCCTTGTTTGCCAAACATAGATCACATCTCGGTAACCTGTAGGAGATGGAAGACAGAAGTAATCATAATGTTTTTTGTTTCTTGCCACCATTTAAAGATATAAGGCAAGATTAGCACAAATGTATCCAGGTGCGTTTATCACTTCATGCTAGTATCTCTTGTTTTGTCTTGATCACCTCATGTTTTGAGATATCAAATATGCTCTTAATATTTTTGCATGGCTCTTTTCCTACATGAAGCCGGCTATCAGAAATATATGCTCTAGATTAACAGTGAGACCTCCATTTTAATGGTTCTGGAATTTCTTAATTCTATTTTCCTATTATGCTATAAATAGCCAGTGATGATTGTTCTTAACATATGTTCATTAACTTTATTTTTTTTTCTGGGATATAATTCATCCATTTTATTAACATCATTTTCAAATACTGTAGAATGAAATCTGACACTTCTTTTTTCTTCTTCTTTTTCTGGATTAGTCACTAGAAATATATTTCTACAAAATTGTTAGCATTCAGAAATTTGGAATCTGATGAGAAATATTCTTTGATTATTATTAGTTTGCAGCCATTGTGCTGCTAGAGGGAGCCGTGAAGCCATTGAAACTAACTGTCATGGGCATTCTATATTCATATGATGCTGATTATATTCCTTGAAAATTCTTTTGGTAGCTTATAGAGATAAATCTTCAGATGGTATAGCTGCTATGGTTTCAAGCCATGTGGAAGATAAATTACCAAATACTGGACTAAATTTTATAATGTATAAGATTTGATTCAACACATAAAGCGGACAGTTCTGGAACATGTGTCTTACATTCAAATTTGTTGAGTGCTAAAGTTAAATTTTCCTATGTAATCCATTGTGTCAGCTTCAGAAGGGTGGGATTATCATGTTTTATAAAAAGAATATCCAGATTGTGTATATCTTTATTTTAAAGAAATGATTCCCATCAGTGAAAAATAATCTCCTATTTAAAGCTGACTCATTATGTTAATGTGTCTATCCATTATTGAAAATCTCCATTCCAAAACGTTTAAGTTTGTACAATGTTAAATTCCTTTACTGTCTTGTTTGTATTGTTTAGTTACATATTTGTTTCACTTTTATTAATGCAATAACCAATAATAGTTTTTTGTTTTTTTATACATTTCAGTCTGTCTAAACCAGAAACAACCTTACAGATTAATCTTATTCAATCATCTGCATAATCGATTAACTATATTTTAGATATCTCAGTCTCTAGAAGATACGTAAATACTGCATTCATTTTACATTTAGTTCAAAACTCATTTTTATTGTAAATAAGAAAAGAGTAGTGGATAATAGGCATCCATAATAGATTATCTACAGTTTGAATTAGTTTTTTGCATCAAAATTATTAATATGGATAATAAAATTTACTTTGAGAGAAAAAAAAGGTTTAATATCAAATGAGGTACAGCTGAAAATCTAAGGTTTGAAAAAGATAATGTCACTTAACCATATTAAATGCGTTGTTGTCATCCAGTGGGCTAACTGCAATGTCTAAATCTTGAAAATCATTCTTTCTGCTTTGTAATATACAAGAATAGCTTCTACAAAAGTCATTCTTTTGACAGCTATGAAAATAAATTAGCTTATATGGAAAAGATTGACAAAGTTCACTAGGATTTAATTATTACTATATTTATCAAACACTGATGATCAGAATTAAGTAACATTATTGGTCTATAAGTAACAGGATCTAAGGGCTTTTTATAGTATTATTTTGGATATGGAGAATAGGGTTCTATATTTTCAGGTGTCTTATTCCAGTTTTCAAAATGTTTGCTTAAATATGGGAAAAGTAAGGAAGATAATTATTTATAGAACTCAATAGGAAGTGAGTCTGGTCTAGGTGCCTTCATATCAGGGAAAGAAGCTATTGACTTTTTCATTTCTTTTGGAGTGACAGGTTCACCATATGCAAAAGTACTTTGTTATGGTACTGGCATCTACAAAACTAGCTAAACGTTCTCTCAAGCAGATTATCTCTAGAGTTATATAAATATTTTTAATAATAAATAAAGCATGCTAGTATATCTTGTGTTAAGTCCATATGCCCATTTTTGCAGTCCACAGTCTTCCAGCAGCTGCTTTAACTTATCACATGGACATGTGTTGGTTCTGTTTCTATCTTTTTACTGGGTAGCAAAACAAAAAAAGAAACATGAAAACAAAAACTGAGAGAAGAGGTACATGGGTTGTTCTTCTTTAAAGCTGAGGTGTTCTCTAATGCATATGACTCAATAGTACAGATCAGAACAGTGTGCTCTAGGGTACGCGTGACTACTGAGAAGATCTCTCCAAAGACTGACATTCACATGCAACTTATTACCAGTAAGGACATGTGAAATCTGCAGGAATTAATTGAATTACATTTTTAATGCTATCAGTTACAACAAAATATTTTATGTCTGAACAAATACACATTTAGAACATTTCATACAATGCCATGTTCCTTCAAGTGCTGTCCTTTCAGTCTAATAACTGCTCTGCAGTAATTTACAGAGGATGTGGACATTTCTTGTCATTTTCAGCAGACGGTTGTTTTGCAACAAGCTGATAATCTCTTATCTTGATTTCTTTTTTCCTGTTAAAAATGAAAATTGATCTATTATTTCATAATTATGCTGCACAAATTTTACTCTGCTGCAAAATGTTTATACAATGCAATATGATCTACTGCTGTATATTTGCCCCACCAATAAAGTATAGGTAGAAGTACTACATTATTTATTATAGTCTACAATAAAATATAAATAAATATAATATTAATAATTTATATAAATATAAATAATGGCAAGGAAATGGTTAGAAGAAATTTTAATACAAGGCAACTTAACCACATAAAAAAAAAAAAATATATATATATATATATATATATATATATATATATATATATATGGGTCTATCTTAGTACATCGACATTTCAAAATACCGAAAACGAATTAACCGACACCAAAACATCGAAAGTCATTTAACCGACGCCAGAAGATCGACAGTTCACAAACACGACATCGCATACACCCGACACATCATACCAACAAACAAAACACATCCCTATCCAACACCCACACACACAACACAAGCACACCAAAATCCTTACAAACAAACACTAACCCATACATACACAACTATCTACAACCCTAACCCAAACCCTTACCCTAAGGTCCGTCACTATCGCACACTCACCCAACCCGCGCCCTAACCCTAACTCACTTATCCCACCCCTACCCCTACAAAACACCAACATCGCACACTTACCTTACTCGCACACTCACCTAACCCGCGCCCTAACCCTAACTCACTTATCCCACCCCTACCCCTACAAAACACCAACATCGCACACTTACCTTACTCGCACACTCACCTAACCCGCGCCCTAACCCTAACTCACTTATCCCACCCCTACCCCTACTAAACACCAGCATCGCACACTTACCTTACTCGCACCCTATCGTCCGTCACTACCGCATACTTACATATCCTTTCCCCAGCGCAGCTTCTCAGCGTCGGTGTCTTCCTCCATCGGTCTTCTGCCTTGTCGATCTTCTGGCGTCGGTAACGTGACTTTCGATATTATGGTGTCGGTGAATCCGTTTTCGGTATTGTGAATTGTCGATGTACTAAGATAGACCCATATATATATATATATACACATTCATTCAGATCTAAACTTAACAAGATCAATTATTATCTAGTTATGTTCTCCAAAATACTTAATACATAAAATAGTTTTCTTCTTACATATATGCAAGTACTGGTAAATGATAAGATGGCACCATATGTTCATTGTCTGCAGAATTAGGCTCTACTTATTTCTATATCACCTTCAGACCATTATAATATCATATGCTTTGGCCATTCCCATGTAGTGGTTATTGCTTCATCATCATCTTGTATTTTTTCACAGTTTATTTAGTTTTATTTCATTATTTTACATTTGTTTACTGGGGTAGAGCACTGAGCAAAGCATATCGAATTGAAGGCACAGCCCAGGTTGTATATCAAAACAAGATCACAGCAACAAAAGCAACAAGAACAACAACAATCACAATTTTATTGCCACTTTGTATAGAAGAATAAAATAATGTACATACTTATATAAGAGATAGTCATAGGTTACAGAGAGTCATAGAATATTGCAGTGACCTTGAAGTAAACAGGGTTAGGACAGAAAGTCAGTATTTGGTTAAGTTATAGTACTGTGATATGCCTTGTTGTATAATTTGCATTCATTTTTTTTCTGTAGAACTGTTTGAGTCAGGGTAGATGTTTGAATATGTGGATATTTCAATGATACTTTGTTGGGGGCTGCCACAGCTTTGGAACAAGAACAGTGAAGTTGTGGTCAGAGCAGTGTAGCTTAGTTACTGTGGTTTGGTGTGTTGAGCCTGCTCTAGATTGGATTCCAAGGTTATTGATTGGGGTAGTTGTGATAGGATCGATGTTGAGAGGAGTTGTTGTGTCTTGGTGGAGTAGTCTAAAAAGCAGGAAGTCCAGTGGCCATGTTCTGCCTTGCATTGGTAGGTATGCGTTTTTGACAGTGTGGGGTAATGATGATCATGCTATTTTTGACTGTATTGTCACTGGAGACACAGTTGCTCTGTTGTCCCTTTTACCATCCCCTAGCTTTGTTCTCCCAATTCCCATCTCCTTATTCTACCTTTATAACACACTTTAAGGTAACAAGAAAAGCCAGTTATATTATCCTGAGTGCAACAGCCTAACACAAGGCTGCACATACTAAGCACGACATGTTCTGGTCATCCTATCCCATACTTATATTAACCAAGGAAATTAGCACAGGAAGCACATTCTCATTCAAACTCCTCCCCACCATCTTGCAACATGACCTTTACTAAAGTCACAGTCCCATAGATAGTTATTTTCTTCTGATAACCAAAGAACTGCTATATATAATTATCTTAAAAAATTCAATATTAGGGCTAACTTGTAATCCACCACTAACTTACCATCAAACACATTTGCTATATCACCTCCACCTGCATCTGGGTAGCTATTTATTCTACCTTACTACTTAACAGTAGTTACACCTATGCTGATTTTGAATGCATTTAACTTACCTTCCATTCATCTGACTCAACATTCACCAAAATCTCTCACCATATCTTCCAGCATCAAACCTATAGAATGTTATCTATTCTAAGAATCACTCCGTTTTCTTTCTCCTTGCATATACCCCTTCCTACCATCACTAACTAGCATACCATCCTCATAACTCTCACCCTCGCACTCACCACACCCCATTACCAGCCATAATTGACTTTACATTATGTCGGCACTTCAGCGCTTCATAATTCCCAACTAGTGCATTACCTTAAGATCATATATCAGTCCTACAAATCCAAGCACTGGTATTTGTACTTAAACATACTTTGTTAAAAACCTAAAAGTCATTCTCCAATATTTCAGTAAATCTTTACTAAACTATAATGTTTTAGGAATATACAAACCAATCCTGATCCCAACCCCTCTCAAAGCAACCTGTCCACCACTCACACCAGAAATGTATATCAATAATAAAACAAATCCAAAGTCCAGGATACAACTTCAGGTATAACATTTATTAATCTAACTATAAAAACTATTAGCAGTAAAATAACTGAATTTCATTCTTGGGTAGGATATTATCCCCTCCCCCATATCCTTATGCTAACAAACGTGGCTAAAACTATCTATTAAAATTGAAGACATTCTGCCACAAGGGTATAACATCCTAAGGCTAGACTGCAAAACAAAAAATAGTTGGAGGTGTAGCTATCATGTACCAAAGTACATAACAAATCCACCAATACCTACAAGAGCTACCTCCCTTTGATGATGCTGAACTTCTAATTTACCTCCTCCAATTTAACCCAAAGAAAGCAATATGTGTCAACCCCTTACACAGCTCCTCCTAAACAGTTCAACAACTCTTGAGGATATCCTATCCTGGCCCTCATAAACATTTTTCACAAACATATCATGCCTGCTGACCTAAACATAAGCTGGATAAACTCATACCATACAGCTCCAGTACACTTACTGGACCACTATAACTTTACCCAGTTGATAAAAGCTGCAACCAGATTTTAAAAAGTCAGAAAAGTCTTTATAACTCTAGACTAAATTCTCACCTTGAATCCACACAAAATCCAAGAAGCAAGTACTCTTTCTGATTCCTTAAACGATCACCACCCAACATATGCCATTAGAAATGCAAAACTGCTTCCGCCTGTCCCCACTACTATCTCATTTGTAATTTAACAAACTTTAATTCTGAAATGTTCATACTTCTACCCTACAGCAATGTAACTGGTACCCACTAAAGTACCTCCCTTTAGACAAAGTTAAAACATGTGGAATGTATTATAACCCTGCAAAGCCGGAATGTTCTCCACCATTTTAAACCATTTCACAATCACTGAACAGAGGGCAATGTCTTCCAGGATGAGAGGGACTTGTAGGGATTAGAGTTTCTTGTTCAGGCTCCAAGCATTGATCAGTAACACCTTCATGGCTTTGCTTGTTTCATTATGCTGGTAGGTTTAATAGGTTGGCATTGCCTAAAAAAGCAGTATAGGGGTGGACAATGTCTTTACCAATAGATGAAACCTTAGAGGGGACAGATGAGGGCCATCCCTGACAAAGCAGCATGGTCTGTAAATCATCTCTTCCCAGGCTGACAATTATTGGACCTTCTTTGAAAGTATGCAAAAACTCAGCCAATTATTGAAGTCAGTTATTTTTTGCTCATATCGTTGCATCTTCCGTGGAGGGGGTAAAAAGCTGCTCAATGCTAGGGTCATACCTGCCTTGGACACATGGTCTTAGAGCTCCTTCAGTCTAAAAACACAATTACATAGCATTTCCCAGTTACCCCATATATGTCCAACAAACATTTACTTACTTTGTTTTCTCTAAAAGTACTAAAAATGCCTTAAAAACACCGTTCAACTGGTACTCCCCCAGAAGAGAACTATGCTCCCATGACAAATTCCTTGCCTATCAACACAAATCTCATAATTCACATAGAGATGCGCTCTATTTCCATAATATGGCCAAACTCTGGAACCTAATTCACTTTCAAAAAAAAAATGTGACTCTGCCACAGTTTTACCACACCTGGCTAGTCTTCTCTACAGCTTCCTTCACCCACTTTTCCATCCAAACCTTGACTACAAGGCTCTCTTTAAGCACAACCAAGAACTGCTTCTGTATATATTCTATATTTTTGACTATCCTCTTCAGTCTTTGTATCATATTAATATAATGAATCTTTTGTCACCCCTACATAGCTAAATTAGTTCTACTGTGTATAGCCTTACGTACGTATATAAACACAGTGTTCTGTAAAAACTGACAGTGTTTACATTGCTGTGAGCTGTAAATTGCATTTTGGGTGCCTATTACTATGTGCTTTAAAATGTTTAACGGAATCCATTTATCATCCCATTTTCACATTTTTGCACATGGGGTCAGGATGTCACTTCATCAGTGACAATCATCTAGAGCCAATGTTTACATTGACGGGTGACTATCCCTGCCATGGTAGTTCTTCCACCCCACACACTTGCATGCATACTCACACCTATGGCCAATTTAGAGTGTCCAAACCACCTACTGCATGTCTTTGGAATGTAGGAGTAAACTGGGCAACCCAGAGGAAACCCACACAAACATAGGGAGGGCATGCAGACTCCACACTGAAGGCACCCCAACTGAGAATCAAACCAAGGAACATCTTGCTGTGAGGTGACAATGTGATCTGTTGTGCCACTGTGCCACCCAAAATGTTTACTAGAATGTCTATTATTATTAGTTTGTAAACTGTTTTGGAACTTTTCTCCATGGGGCTCTGCTGAAAGGGAATCTAGCATGATCCAATCAGACTTTCCCAGTAAACAAATGTAAATAAAAAATAAAAATATCTAGGAAGTTAGCAATAAAATGGCATGTTTTACTGGAGATGGTCTGAAGTGCTGTATTTTTCTTTGAGGCAGTAGTAAGCAGCAGTAAGCCATATTCAAAATGAGCAAGCAGAATCCCTTGTCAATGGCTCTGAGTTTTTCTGTGTGTCCTTGAAAGTTAAGGGACTGATTGATCAGGGACGGCATTTGACTGGAGGACAAAGGGTCCCATGTCTCTCACCCCCCACACATGAAACTTCATGTCCCAGTGTGTGCCCCAGTAAAAAATAAATACATTAACTAATTAAAAAAAGTTCTCTCCAGAGCATGGTCAGTCTCTGGGTTATGAACCTGTCCCCCCAGCATGTTCTGTTGATTGTGGTAATGAGGATGATGTCTCTGGAGCATGTAGTGTGGAGGTATTTGATTTTATTTAGATGTAGCATTTCTAACAGAGCTGGGTCAGACATGGCTTTGTAAGTCAAGCAGAGATAGCCTCTAAGTAGGTGATATGAGACAGAGAATAGTTGGAGTTTTTTTAGTCTGTCCATGTAGGACATATGTTTAAGGCCTAGGATCCTCTTCATGAGGTACTTTTGTCGCCTTTCCAGCTGTTGGATGTGTCTGGTGTGGTACATGCCAAATGGGGCATTATACTCAATGATTGGCCTAATGAGGGAAGAGTAGAGAGAGATGATGACCTCTTTCTTCCTGGATGCAAAACCCTTGGTAATTGGATGTGCCACATAGAAGGACTTTCTTACCACAATGGCAATGTGGTGGTCAAAACAGAGGTTGCTGTCAGCCTGTGTCCCCAGATCTCTTATAACACCTTCACTGTTCAGTGGGCTCCCATCGATGTGGTAATTAGTGGGAACTGAGGTTTTCCCAAAGGGACAAAGAGTACATTTGAACTCCTTAGTGTTTCTTTTCATTTTTCTATCCATTCACTATGTTTTTGTTATGTTCCCAGGGTCTTCATAAATATTTCTCTAAACTGTGCCTATTCCTTCTTATTTTAGTGATGTTTCTATTCCTTTTGCTCTGTTTCCCAGTTCTTAATAAAAAGTTTTGGGTCATCAATGAATTGCTAATGTTGTATTTTTTCTTTATATTTATCTGTATATCTTCTAAAGTTTTACTGCCTCTGCTGATATCTTTAATTTATTATCTGCAATATTGTACAGTAGATCCTGGTCTTTTCTGACATTGTGCATTGCTTTTATCACATCTATCTTTCTAAGCATTTTTATTGATCTCTTTCCTTTTCTATGTTTTTCTAACAGTGACACTTCTTGTCTTATTTGCTTTATAGTTTTCTCTCTTCAATGCTTTCAAGATGGCATTTTATTTTTTCACTTCCTTCCCTTATTACTCTGTAGTTTTGTAGTAAGACTTTACCTGCTGTTAGTTTAGCTGCACAGTAATCTATCCTATTTACTCCTGTTATATAACATAGGTTCATAGGTTAGTACTAAGCTAACTGCCCTTGCGAGCCATTTTAAGCCTAGCCAATTATCCCTTGTGAGACTCAAACCCTGCACCTTGTGTTTGTAAGGCAACCACCTTAGCCATTAAGCCACCATCCCAACATGCATTTCTGTTACTTGTCTTGCTTACCATGTTCATCTGTTTTATCACACTTCTCGCATTTTGGGCCTTACTTAATTTCTGTGATCTAGTTCTTTCGTCAGTCTTAATATTTCTATCGAGCCAACTTTTCTCTTATATCATTTTATTCTAAACTGAGGGCACATTCTTTGCTCTGGTTCCTTCAGGCATTCTACAGAAAGTTCTGGAATGTCTCCTGTGACATCCTCTTCCAATACATATCATCTCATCTGTTACTCTTTCCTATTGGAACTCATTGACCCATCTCACCACAAAATTGCCTAACTTCAGAGTTGCCACTGTTTCCTTCTCCTTTCCATGCTGTACAACTCCATCTGTTTCTTCTTAATTTGGGGACTCATTATTCCACTTTAAGCCTAGCTAATTTCCCCTTAGTGAGCATCAAACTCTGTACCCCTTGTCAGTGAGGTAAACATGTTAACCATTATGTCAACCCCCAATACTGTCAAAGGCCTAAACAAGATCTCGATAAGGAGTGTTGAATGTAAGACCCTTATCCATAGCCTCAGTAACCCTTTCAAAGAACTCAGCCAGAGTGAGAAGGCATGATAGACCTTTTATAAAGTTGAACTGATGGGTATCCAGGAACATAAAGCCACCTACATCATTGTTTATTTGTTCAGCTATAATACATCCAAAAGCCATGCAAATAATACTAGTGAGACTAATAGGCCTGTAATTTCCAGGGTCAGTAGATGGTTCATCTTTATGCAAGGGTACCACAATTGCCATTTTCCACTCATAATATGACCAGTGTAGAGACTCAGGTTGAAGAGTTAATGGAAGTGTTTTGCTACATGGGACTTTATACTCCTCAGTAAACATCCACTGATATTGTCAGGACCCATGGAAGTAATACTTTTAATTTGGGAAAATGACAAAAGGACTTGGAGGAGAGTGTGAGAGGGAATGGAGGGGAGAGAGGGGAGTATTGGTGGAGCAAAATTGAGGCAATTTGTACTCTAGAATATTAGCAATGTCACTGGGGCCAGAGAAAGAAGTAACATTTGAGACAACTTCAGTACAGAATTGTATATTACTTCTAATCTTCCCAATACAGCTGAAGAAGGCCTTATGGATATCTTTTGAATTAGTTGCAATCCTAAATTCATAGCTGGGCTTACCTTTCCTAATAGAAAATTTGAGAGGCTTACTTACCAGTTTTAAATCCCTGTTATAATGATGAAGTGAACATGCTGCAATGATATCCAGTGGCTTTTTTATTATTGTTATAGAGTTTGTTGATGCAGTAGTTCCACCATATGGGTTCAGTTCTAAACTTCCTATAATGTTTTCTCCAGGCTGATACGGATGCCTCAGTGCATCTATCTAACATTCAGAGCAGTAAGCTATAGCCTCAGTTACAAGGTTTGTTGTGGAGCTGTCTATATGTATGATCACAGTACACACAGTTTTCATACCACGGTGCTCCAAACTTTGATGTTGTTCTCTTTGACAGACATCTGACATTCGCTGTTTCACATTCAGTTGACCTGTTTTGTTATTTGGAGCTGGTCCCTGGCTGGTACTGTTCATTTGCTGCACAATGCTAACAGCAATCCTCCACATATTTTTTTGGAATGCAGCTTCTTTCTGCTAAAATCTTGAGAATGATTCTTTCCTTAGAATTGTACTGAAAACCCTGCTTTTGAACTTTACATTTTATTTATCACCATCTAAATATGTTTAAAAAATTAAAAGTTGTAAAAGTATAAGAAAGTTCTTGTTTTGGTTCCAGTGGTTCTCGTGACTTACCTGCATAGTTTGGTACATTATGAAGCACACTAAAATCACAGGAATCCTATACACTGCATCTAGAGAAAGGCTTGTATCACAAATAAATGTTCTTAGGTTCATACATTCAAAGGTAAGTCCTAGGCTAGCTGCCATTGTGGACTATTTTAAGCCTAGCTAATTTCCATGGTGAAAATCAAACCCTGTACTTCTTGTCTGTGAGGTTACCACCTTAACCATTCTGCCAGACCCAACCACTTTATTGTGTGCTATGTTCCACTTCTTCCCTTTCCAGTGGAGAACTCACTATAATTTCTAGCATTCTCAGATTTAATTTCTATGGCTCATCCACTGTGTTGCAAGTACCATGCATGTCCTGACCTACTCTGATTGGCCTGACGTCTATCTCATATATTTCTAGAATAGTTGGAAGTGAGAGAGAAGCATCTGTGGGGAACATCAAATGGAAACCAAAATGATTTTCTATCGATGCTGTTACTGTCTAGGCTATTCCCTTACATGGAATGTACAATACATGCAACATATAACCTTTGTAATAGCAATGCTCCCTCAGTATTATCTTCCAATGTGTAGATTTCATGCAGACACAGTCAGACTTGTGGCGCTGTTGCTAGACATTATATAACACTTCTTTTTAGTTCCATGCAAGGCTGCTTTAAAGACACCCGCAAACTACACTGCTATAATGTCTATTCAATCACAGCTTGCATGTCTGTAGTAATATCTGCTAGTATCAGAGCAGTTTGTTTACATGTAATGTACAATGCATACAAGTGCTGGTCTTTTTACTGCCTCTACTCTGACATGATATTCTGCATAGTTCTTTCCCAATCTACAGTCCTTGGTCTACACCAGAGGAAGCACATGTGGTGGATATCCCCAGATCCCAGTGGCAGGACAGCTGATCAGCAACCACTCAGTCCTTTCACTTGTGGGTGGCTTCCTAGCTGCTTGCTCTGCCATTCATGCTACTGGTCACTTTCAATATGAACATGGCTACAACCTCTAAATCCATGAACCCAGTTTACCGTTTCTGTGATTCCTGTTGCACTGCTGCAAGCATATTTGGACCAGCCAGTGGCTGATCTAACTACACCCAGTCATCCCATTCATTCTACCCCCTTGGCCAGCTCAGTTAGGCATCCAACCTGCAAGTTGAACTCAGGTCACCTGGGTCATACTCTGGGCTGTATCTTTCTATACCACCTGCTCACTGCAAGTATGCTTTTGTCTCACATTGCGACAGCAGTACCTGCCTACCAGAACAGAAGGGTCACATTTATGTGGCTGGTATACTGTCCCCTGTTATGGCGTATGATTTTGTCTTTTGCCTATTCTTCTGGTTACTGTGTTGTTATACGTATAATCATCAGCTCAGTTGTGGTAGCAGTGTTAGGGGTTTCCTTAGTGCATCCTGTGTTTCATATCAGTGGATCTGCTGTATTTACACTGGGCTGTACTTCTATACCACACTGGTGAAAGTGGCACTGCTTGATATGTGACCCCCTGTGGCACATACACTAATGTCCTGTCCTGTTCGACATAATTAATTTCCTACCTATAACATCTAGGTGACACTGACATACAAGTACTTATTTTATTTTATTTATTTTATTTAACATTTGTTGACTGGACTAAATTAGTCCAACTGGGCCAGAGGCCCATTTTCTGTGGAGACCTGAGGAGAAAAGCTCCAATACAGACAATGTATAGTACATAAACTTCACTCTCTAATATAGAGAATTACAATACATAAGCTTCAAATACAGAGAAATATAATACATAATGATAATGATACAGAGAAGTATAATACACATGATAAAAGAAACATTTTTTACAGTGAAAAAATAAACAGCAACTGAGCTTTCATAGAGAGAGCTATTGATATAGTGGATGTAATTCTAATAAAGAGAAGTATTTTTACATGAGCAAACAATATATACATATGTACATGTGGTGAAAAGTAAAGCTTAAGGGTGAATTATTTTAGTAAGACTATGAGTAAAGGGAGAAAACCAAGAGGTGGTAGAGTAAAAAGTCTGTGTAGTTGGAGTGAAACAATAAGGTGATGTAGAATTCATTAGTGTACTAGATTAGGTGGGGTCATGACAGGGGCAAGACTTGTTAAGTAGGTGAAGTTTTAATTCCTTTTTGAAGTGTTTAGGATGGGGAATGGATCTAATATGTGCAGGAAGTTTGTTCCAAGCTTAGGCTACAGTGCATTTGTATAGTAGTTCACCAACATTTTTGTGTGGTTGGTAAAGGTCTAGGAGTTGCTGGTTGGAGGTGCAGAGAGTACGATTAAGGATGCAAAAGGATACCAGGGAGGAGAGGAAAGGGCAGGTAGATGGTTTGTATAATGCAGAGTGTGTGATTTTAAACTGCAATAGAAGGAGTTGTTGGGGAAACTCCAGCCATTGGAGAGAGGTGAGTGCAAGGCAGTGGTGAGAGTTGTAAGGAGAGTTGGTGACAAATCTAGTTATTTTGTGGTATGTTTGTTGTAGTTTGGATGGGTTCTTGTTAGAAGAACGAAGACACATTATGTCAAATGTGTCTTCATTGAACTGTAAATGTCGAAAACGTAAAATGATGAAGCGGCTTTTAAGCAAATTCTTTCCCTGGGAAAGAAGTTGCTTGGCCACTTCCGTTACTTTGCCATTTTCGGCACTGTAGTGCGATCTCAGAGATGGTATATTTAAGTAGGAGGGTGTGGGGGGCACAATATAAAATACAAAATAGTGTTTAGTGTGTTTTTTTGGGGGGCTGTTTGCTCTTTTTTGTTTTCGTTGTTTTGTTGTCGATATAACAGCATTCGATCTTTTGATTGTTCGCTGTTATAACATAGACCCGTTTGGACAAGGTTGTAGACTGTATGTTATCTAGGACTGGGCCATCATACGGAAGCAAGGGGAGAAGGAAAGAATGAGCCAGGGAAAGTCTAGCATTAGAAGTTAGAAATGTTCTATTTTGATAAAGCAGACCAAGTTTTTGATGGGTTATTTTTATGCTTTGACGGATATGTAAGTTACATTTTAGTTAACAGTCAATGATGGTACCTAGGAGCTTAGTGTGGGGTTCAGGCTTTATGATGGTCTTATTGGAAGATGTCATGACAAAGGTTGATTTGTGTTGAGAGAGGACACGGGAGAAAAAGCAGTTTAGTTTTTTGGGGGTTTAAGATGAGTTGATTGTCAGACAGTCAGTTTTCAATGGATAGAAAGGTGTCTTGGGTTTCAGCATGAAGTTCTGAGATGTTGTTGGAGAAAGAGATGAGAATGGAATCATCAGTGTGAAGCACATACACTGGCCCAGTAATCAAGAAGCCTCAATCCTCATCACTAGCACCAGTGAAGAATGTACACATTGGGAGAATGGCAAGTGCACACACAGTAAAGTACGATTTCCCTTAACAGCACACAGAGATCACAGTCAGTCTGGGGCTGGTTTCTGCCTCTCTCTCTAGATCCCCAGCAAGACTCCCCAGTGACACAGCTGTAGGGTTAAGATCTCAGCCGAGTGGTCAAGCCAAAACCTCCAGCACCCTCTCTGTCCAACCAGCGCTTCGTGTCCCTGCCCAAGTAGCTCACACACACACACACACACACACACACACACACACACACACACACACACACACACACACACACACACACACACTTTGAGATTTGATTTATATACAAACACACAGACACAACTGGTGTAGGCTGGCACAGGTTTACTAAATATGCCCCCTTCTGCCCAGACTAAAAGGTAGTTATCATTACCACAACCACTACTTATCAGCTACTCTAAGGCCCTTCCCAAAGGGTGACCAATCCTACTGTGTGATGTTACTATTATCCAAATGGTAAGTGTGACCAAAACCAAGGTTACTGGAGTGGCCTATACAGTGACACCAAATACATATGCATGTACTCTAAGAGCTTAAATATCGCTAAACAAATCAGCGACAATTAAAATGTTTAAATATATGTAATAATAAATAAGAAAAGAACAAGACAATACTCAAACAACACAGTAACTACAGAGTTCAGAATCACAGGAAAACATTTAAAACAACATTGTAGGACAGTCTCAAATAAATACAGAAAACATCTAAACTAATCTTTACTATATTCCTAGCTATATCTAAGAGAAAATACTGTACCCTAGTTACTTACTATTAGCAAGGCAAATGCAGATGAGTGGATGTTCTTGCTAGGTCCAAGACAATATATAAAAAGCCAAGTCTTTCATGGAGATAGTTATTAAATTAATAATCAACATTACTGCTGGGTTAGCTCAGATGACATCACTCTTTGTCACCTGACTTCAGTTCCCAGGCTAAACAGATAATTAGAATTTAACACCTCTGTATCAAAAATACATATCTCTCAGAAGTGTGCAGCTGCTAGGAAGTCATAGAGCAATAAAAACACTTTACATTTTAAACATAGCAATTATTTTTCTCCAAGACAATAAAAAAAACCTCTAGCTATAGACATCCTGTCTCCTTACTGTATTAACTAACTTTTATAGCACATCATAAAACAATTTAATTTCAACTTATTTTCTTCAAGTATTGCAAGTTAGCTCTGTATGTTCCAGTTTCTACTATTAAAACATATATTTGCACAGGTATATAGTTTATATACATTTCTTTTCTTTTCCAGTAGGGAACATTGTGGTTACATTCTTGAAGCTCAGTATTGTACAAACCCTGTTCAACACACACTTCTGCACCAGTAGTTTATTATGCAGATAACATATAGTTCTCTTACATTTGTAAGACAAGCATATGAATCATATTAATATTCACAAATGACATATGATTATATACAAAATTGCAGATAGCTGGGCTGGCAGTGTCACATTTCTCCCCGCCTCAAAAACTCAAGCTAGTTTTTCAAGTCACCCTTGAAAAACATTATTTGAGAGGGTTGAGCCTATCTGGGAATACCTTACCCCATTCCCTGTCTGGAGAAGCCATCTGCATTGGCATTGTTAACCCCACTGTGGTGCTGCACTGTCATATCATATGCTTGCAACCCTAGGTTCCACCTTAGTAACTTGGCATTTTGCTGGCTGGCTTGATGTAGCCATGTTAAGGGATTATGGTCTGTAACTACAGTGAATTTTCTTCCATACAAATAAGGTTGAAGTTTCTGCAGTGCCAAAACTCTGGCTAGAAATTCCTTTTCTACAGCTGCATAGCATTCCTCCCTGAGTTGGAGCCTATAACTGAGATACACCACTGGGTGCCCTTCTCCCTCTGAGGAAATCTGGCTAAGTACATCCTCCACCCTATGGTTTGAAGCATCCACCTATGCAACAAATTCTTTGCTATAATCTGGACTGGCTAACACATGGTGTCTTCCCAAAGCTCCTTTAATCTTCTGGTATTCCTGTTCACATGCTGTGTTCCACACTACTTTATTTGGCCTGTGAGGGGAGCAGCTATGGTACTATAACTGGAGATGAACTTTCTGTACTACCCTGCTGTCCTTAAGAATGCCCTCATCTGCTTTTTGGTAACAGGGGCAGGCCATGCCTGAATGACTTCCACTTTGTCAAGTTCTGGCCTGATCTTACCACTCCCCATTCTATGTCTCAGGTAGGAGACCAATGCCATACCCCCAGCTGCTTTAGGGCTTCATCTGTCCTAGGCATGGGGTAAGCATCTTACTCTGTGTGACTATTTAATTCCTGTAGTCCACAGAGTACTTGGTGCTGCCATTTTTCTTTGGTACCAGCACCACTGGGGAGGCCCAAGGACTGCTGGACTCCTAGATTATCCCTACTTCCAACATTTCCTGTATCTCCTCCCTCAGAATCTTTGAGTCTCTCAGGCACCCTATAAGGGGCCTGCTTAATAGGTCTTTGGGGACCTGTATCTGCATGGTGCTGCAACAGGTAGGTGCACCCTGGTTTCCCAGTGAACATGTCCCCAAACTACTGTAAGACTGCTTGGATTTCTCAAACTTGGATAGGGAATAGCTGCTGTGACATTGCCACCCCTTCCACTGCGGTGTCAGTCTGAGCCACACTGAGGAGACTAATCACCAGATCCCCCTAAGAGTCCTCCTGCTGTCCACTTCAAATACTCAGCACAAGGTTCTCCCTATCATGGTAAGGTTTCATCATGTTAACATGGTACAATTTGTGCCCCTGCCTCCTGCCTAGCAGTTATACCATGCAGTTAACATCACTGACCTTCATTACCACTTTGTAGGGTCCTTCCTAGGCTGCCTGCCACTTGTGTCTGACAGGAATGAGAACCATTACCTGCTGTCCTACAGCATACTCTCTAGCTCAAGCATTCCTGTCATACCAGACCTTTTTCTGCTATTGTGCTTCTGCCAGGTTCTCCTGGGCCAAGCACATGAGTTTCCTGAGCCTTGTCCTGAGGTTTAGGACATATGTCACAACAGAACCCTTGTGGGATTCACACTCACCCTCCCACTCATCTTGAATCAGATCTAGAGGTACCCTCACCCGATGCCCATATAATAACTTAAAGGGTGAAAACCTTGTGGATTCCTGGGAACTTCTCTGTAAGCAAACAATAGATGGGGCAAATATTTGTCCCACTCCTTCTTAAATTGGTCTGCAAATGCCAGTAGCATGGACTTGAGTGCAGAGTTTAACCTCTCAACAAGACCATTAGTCTGAGGATGGTAGGGGTTGGTCTTTAGGTGCTTCACCCCACAGTACTTTCACAGACAAGCCAGCAGGTCTGACATGAAATTGGCACCTCTGTCAGTCAGTATTTCTTTTTGGAAACCTACCCTCCTGAAAATCTCTAACAAAGCATTTGCCAACTTTTCTGCCTCAATGGCGGACAAAGCCACTGCCTCAGAGTATCTGATAGCATAATCTACTACCACTACCACTAGGATATCATTTTTCCTTGTGGAACTTGGGGTACTCAGAGGCCCCACAATATCCATAGCTACCCTTTGAAATGGCTCCTCAATCACAGGCAAAGGCATCAAAGGAGCTTTGACCTTGTCTCCTGCCTTGCCTACGTTTTGACACAGCTCACAGTTCCTGCAGTACCCTGTTACATCTCTAGAAATCCCAGGCCAATAAAGGTTCTGCATAATACATCTCTTTGTATGTTTTATGCTATGGCTACAATTGCCAGATGGTAGGCTCTGGGCACTACCGACTGCTGTATTCCCTCACCCTCTAGCCTTTCCTCAGGGGTCCCTATACAATAACCCTTTGTCCCAGTATACAGATTCCCCTTTCCCTTGAGAATCAGATGCCTTACTAGCTACCTCCCTTAGGCCTTGTAATGTAGGGTCTGTGAGCTGAGCCTGTCTCGACTTTCTCTTAGTAACGCTTCCCAGCTCCCCTTCCACCGGAAGTCTGGTATCCTCTGACAATGGTGCCTCACTGTCAGCCTGGGTACTACTACTACTCACCTCTGCCCTTGCAGTCACTCTGTCCAAGGGAACATCCGTACCCACAAGCAGCTGTGGCTCGTCATCTGCCTCACTGATATAGGGTAGCTCCCTCCATGAAGTAACCACCTCACCAGTCCTGGCTTCAATTGTGCAGTCTGTCTGAGTCTCCCCCTGGCTACCAGACCCACATGCTTGTCTCCAAGCCTGACTGCATGTAACTGCATGCACACAGGGTATGGCAATATCAAAATCATTCCCTATCAGGACATCTGAAGGGATATCCTGAAACACACCTACTTGCTTGCTTCCTTTCCCAACTTCCCAGTCAAGGTGAACCCTAGCCAAAGGTATTTGGAATGGGGTCGCTCCTAAAGCTCTGACTGGAGTAGACTGCCCAAGCAAGTAGTGCTCCTCTGTAACCATAGCAAGCTTCACAATGGTTAGGTCAGAGGCTGTGTCTCTCTTAGCCATGGCTTCTTTCCCATTCACTAAGATAGGATATAGCCTCTTGTGGTAGTTTGGTACCCTTGTTTTCTTGAGACAATCTACTGTTGGCATTTCTTCATTCACACTTACTGACTCTCCCACCTTTTGTTTCCAATATTGCATCCATGGACATCTCTTTGTAAGCTTTTGAGCCCCCCCCCCCCCAAGTCTTTCTGTGTTGGAGGGAAGCCTTCTAGCTTATCAGTGGGATTGGTAAGCATTAGGTAGCCTATCTATCATAAGAGGAGTGGTTCCTGGACCAGAAATTGTAGCTATTGGCAGTTTGGGCAGTTTTTCCGATCTCTGGTTTAAAAGCTGCACTTCCGCTTGTTTCCCACCTTTCCTGTAACTAGCCTAGTCCAGATACAGAGTTGCTGTATCCAGGACTATTAGTAAGCTTCTGAGCACCGCAAGCCTTTCCATGTTGGAGGGAAGCCTTCTAGCTTATCAGTGGGAGTGGTAAGTACTAGATAGCCTGTCTACCACAAGAGGAGTGGTTCTTGGCCCAGGAATTGTAGTTTATTGATCATTTGGGAAGCTGTCCATCTCTTTCAACGTTCTGGTTTAAAAGACCACATCTGCACTTGTTTCCCATTGTTCCTGTAACTAATCTACTGGAAAGCACTAGAAAGATTTAAACTGATACAAGCCTTCTAGCTTAAAAGAGAGTCTTTGGAGTGATTAAGTATCAGTTTGCTGATTTTCCAGCATTTATTGTGATTTAAAAGCTTGTTTTTTCACATATTGTACTTATTTGACTGCCTGCACTTTTAAAAAGTCATTTGTTTGTTTAAATAATTTGTTTAACTGTGTAGGCTACACACTAAATTACGATAGCCTTTTCTGATCGCTAGTAGTCGTTTAAAGCTGTTTTAAGTGTACTTTTTACTGTTTTTGCCTTATCTTTTCAAAAAAAAAAAAAAAAAACATTCCTTGTTTCCCACCTTTCTAAGCTAGTATAGTCCAGTTTTCAGGATAGTGCTGAATTCAGGGCTGTGTTACAAGTTTCTGAGTTGCCCATACCTTACTTGTATAGAGGGAAGTTTCTCTGTTCACCTGTGAGAGAGGGGAACTTTGAGCAGCCATCTGTCCCTGGAGGAGTGGTTCCAGCTCAGAAGTTAGTAGTTTAAAAACCATGTTTGCATGGTTTTACGTACTGGGCAGCACCGGTTAGCTACGGTTAAATTATTCCCAGCTCCACTAAGTCTCCTCTTCAGTTTTTTCCCTTGAAACTAGTCTAACTCTCAACCTAAGCACTCAAAAAGCATCCTACAGTTCAGCACTTGCTCAGACCTAATAGCAAGCACTAATATACCCTGACACTTGATTGCCCAGCAGGGCAAGGCTCTTTATCCACCCCTCACCCACCAAGCGACTAAGCAGCTCACCCTACTATTCAGGCATGACCAAAGGGCAATTTCAGTTGTACTCTCCAGTCCAGCTGGTGAACCAGGGTATCCTGTGGCAATGTTACAACTGCCTCATGTACACGGACAACCCTCTCCTCCTACCACAAAACACTAACATATGCGAGAGATGCAATTATACAGCCAAACTGGAGGCTAAGGTCTCTCCACCCAAGACTGGAACAGACAGTCATGAGGAGAAGGTTAACACTTGCACCACATCTCCAGTCTCACATAGACCTACTAAACCAGCACTGGCAAATAATACACATAAATACACTAAATCATACTCGGAAGCTCTAAATAAAAACCTGCTAAAGCATCAGAGAGCTCCAAAGCAGACACCCAAAAAACCTGCACCTCCCATCACAAACCGAACAGCACATAAAACACAAAATCAATGTGCCACACAATCACAGCCCTTAAGGTGAAATAACATACCTAACACACTAGTAATAGGTGACTCTATAGTCAGGCACACTGATGTCCCACTCACTAGGCTGGACAAGGAGATGGTTACTGTTAGCTGCCTGTCAAGAGCCAGAATCCGCCACATAACACAAGCACTCAGGTTTCTCCAGAACAAGTACAAATATGACTCTGTCATTGTTCATGTTGGTGTGAATGACCCGAGACGTACCTCCCTGGACTACATGAAAAGAGACATGGAAGAGCTCTCTGATCATGTAGCCCACGCAGGTATGACCCTGACCCTGAGTAGCATCCTGCCATCACAAAGAATGATACCTCAGTATAAAGAAAAAAATTATCAATTTCAACAATTGGCTAAGCTTCTGGTGTCATTCAAAGGGGATCCAGTGTCTGTCAGCCTGGGACGACATGCTCGACAAGCCGAGTTGCTTTGCAAGAGATAGCTTGCACCTGTCACCCCTAGGCTTTTGAATACTGGCCAAGGCTCTTGCTGCCCCCATAGTGTCTTTTTTAGGCAAGGCTCAAAAGTCAAACCCACCTCCATAAACAGCACAAATAAAAAAATGAGGGTTATGCTACTCAGCGCCAGGAGTTTAAATCTCAAAATGCATGCACTCGAAGCACTCCTCAGTATGGAGAACGTCAACACCTGTGCAATAACTGAAACCTGGTTCAAGGCTCCAGAGAGCACCCCAGCACTACTGGGCTACAACTCATACCACACATTCCGGCCACAGAACATTGACCGAAACACAAAAGGAAGGGGTGTATCCATATTCATCAAGGATACGTACACCTCCAGGTTAGTGGCGCAGCATGATACCTCTGATATCATCCATGTGCAACTAACATCAGGCAAATCTGCAATGCAAATTATGGCCTGCTACAGATCACCCTCCATGACCCAGGACCACCACTCTGCATTTCTGGAGACACTGGAAAACATGAAGGTCCTACCAAACACCCTGATATTGGGCAATTTCAATTACCCTACCGTTAACTGGGAAAACTACTTGAGTACAAACTCCCAGGCTCAGCGCTTCCTGGAATTTATCAACTCAAACACCCTGGATCAGCTGGTAAACTCCCCTACCAGAGGTGAAAACATATTGGACCTGGACATCACCAACATGGGCGACAGGTGTTCTGCACCGGAGGTCAACCTGTCACTGGTTAGATCAGACCATAAACTAATCACTCTGGATGTCCACACCCCACCACCACCCCCAACCAAGAAAACCACAGTGAAAACTTTTCTAAAGCAAACTTCACCTTACTTAAGATAGAGGTGGTACGTTTCACAGCCCTCACGCTAAAGGATAACGCTGCCCAAGATGCAGAATCCTTTACAAATGCACTCTATGAGCACCTACAAGGATGCGTGGATCATGCCATCCCTAGCAAAACCAAGACTCACTCCCCAAAGAGAAGGAAACCAGTCTGGCGGACCCCTGCCATAAACAGGTTATACAATAAAAGGAGGAAACTAGTTCAGAAAAAAAGCAAATCCCAAGAAGGAAAGACATCCCTGATCAAAATCAGTAAGAAACTAAGGTCCCTCATAAAATCATCCAAGGCTAGCTTCGAAAGAAAAATTGCCAAGGATTCGAAAGATAACCACAAAGCCTTCTTTAGCTATGTCAAGAATCTAAGTGGCAGCTCACAGATATGCTCTGAGCTAGTGCAATATAGCACAAAATATACTGAACCTACTGATATTGCCAACATCCTGGCAGATAGATTCAGTGCAAACTTCACCTCCCTCTCACCTCCAAAAGGGCCCACAACAATACCGGAAATGTGTAGTGTCCCAGAAATCACTGACGCACAGGTGAAAACAGCCCTTTCAAAAGCCAAAAACACAGCATCAATGGGGCCAGATGGTGTCCCAGGATGCGTCTTGCATGAACTACAGAACAAACTAACCCCCACCCACCTTAACACGCTGTTCAACTTCAGACTATCCACAGGCTACGTGCCCATAGAATGGCACACAGCAATGGTTATTCTGCTCCACAAAGGAGGGGCCACAACTGAACCTGGTAACTATCACCCCATAAGCCTGACTTGCCTTGTCTGCAAGGCTATGGAGCGCATCATCATGGAACTCATTAACAAAGACATTGGGAACCTCCAAACACTTGACCCGACTCAGTTTGGCTTTGTTAAGGGCAGATCATACCTACTAAACCTGGTTGACGTCTTTGAGACAGTCACCAAGGCCATAGATGAGGGAAATGTGGTTCACGCAGCCTACCTTGACCTTGTCAAGGTGTTCAACACCATTCCTCACTCAGGTATTATAGAAAAACTCACCAGCCTGAACATAAACCCCTACATCACAAGATGGGTTGACAACTGGCTTACAGACAGAACTCACGCTGTAAGAATAGCAGGCTCCAGGTCCGACTCTAAACAAGTCACAAGTGGTGTCCCGCAAGGCTCAGTCCTGGGACCCCTAATGTTCGGCATATACTTCTTAGAAGTACAGGCAAACACAGGAGGACTATGGCTAACCAAGTTCACTGATGACTGCAAACTGGGAGCCATAATTGACTCTCCAGCTGACATGGACATCCTTCAAAAAGGCCTTACTGAGACAGACACCTGGTGTCCAAGTCATGGCCTCAAGCTAAATGCCAGAAAACGCATAGTCATCCCATTTAGGAAAAATAAAACACCCACGAATTACCACATAGGTGGCAGCCCCCTTAATACAGAAGAGGTAATAAGAGATCTGGGGACCCAGGTAGATAGTAATTTCTCCTTTGACAATCATATTGCCAAAGTAGTTAGGAAATCCTTCTATTTGGCCCATCTAATTACTAAAGGGTTTGCATCTAGAAATAAAGAGGTTATAGTGCCCCTCTACTCGTCACTCATCAGACCCATCATAGAGTACAAAGCCCCATTTGGGATGTACCTCACAAGACACTTCCAACAGCTGGAAAGACCACAGAAGTACCTCACCAAGAGGATTACTGGCCTCAAACATATGTCCTATGCAGACTGACTGAAAATACTCTGGCTGGACTCAGTGGCATATCGCTTACTCAGAGATGATCTCTGCCTGACTTACAAAGCCATGCCCAACTCTGAATTGATGGACATGCTCCACCTAAAGAAATCCAAGTCACTGCAAGCCATGCACTCTAGTGAGCTAAACCTTGCCGCAACAATAAATAGAACATGCTGGAGGGATAGATTCCTGTCACAGAAACTCCCCATGCTTTGAAACAAAATTCCAAACTACATTAGGCAGAGCCCCTCACTAACACTCTTCAAGAGAAACCTTGATGAGTGGCTGGGTAACAGAAAATACACCCCTGGGATCACTTCATTGGCTCTGCTTGACAGAGGCTCAGTTAATTAATCAATGGGGCAGTGAAAGCCGACACACTCTGGCTAGGCTTATAAATGCCCTTGGGCAGATTGCCTAGTACCTACCTATGAACCTATATGCTACATGGCCCCACTGGTTGCATTTAAAACATTTAACCCTTGGTTCAGGATGTGTACCTGGACTAGTGGCTTCCCCTGCTACTGGTAGATTCTGTTGGGGCAGTCTGGGCTGCCCACCATGGGTTCTCATAGATCCATGAGCAGCACTGGGTGTCCCTTACCTGTGCAGTGATGTCCTGCTTGCTAGGTGTAGGTCTCCCTTCTTCCCCAACTCATCTGCAGTAGTGCATCGTCTATTAGCTAACCAAATTCTCATGTCCTCATGCAAAGTGCTAAGGCCTTGTTTCCTCATCAAAAGGTCTGCCAGCCCTTCAAAAGTGGTGACCTGACATCCACTCACCCACCTATGAAAATAAGTGCTTAGTTCAGCAACATATTCACACACTTTCATCTCCCTTGCATCTATGCTCGCAAAACTTTTTCTTATAAGCTTCAGGTGTTAACTTCAAACATTCTAGCAAACACATTTGACTATATTAGAATTTAAGCAGTCAGTATCAGACAGTTTAGAATGTACAGTTACAGCTTTACCATGAAGTAAGGGGGTCAGGAACCGTACCTAGAGACTTTGGTCAACATTATACTGTTTAGATACCCTCTCAAACATACAAATGAAACTATCAAAATTATCCCCCTCTGTGAATTGTGGAAGAAATGTACTGACCTTTGTAGCTTCTGGGGTTCAGTTACTCCTTTCCCCATTACCTCCACAACTCTGGCGAAGTGTCAGCATCTCTCTTTTGTTGCCTCTGCCTCTCTTTCTCCTGAGCCTGCAGACATCGCAGTTTCTCATTTTCCTCAGCCTTAAGATGTCTTAGTCTCTCTGCTGATTCTATATCCAAATGCTTGGCCTCTAGCTCAAGTCTCTTTAACTCCATATGGATTTTTAAGTCCTCTGTGGAAAGGTTGAGCTGTCCATTCTCTGAGAGTTGAACATCTCCATGGCCAGTCTGATTGTCCTCCTGGTTACTATCCTGGGATGCATCTGTGACTAAAGCTGCAATCATGTCTGCTTTAGTCAGGTTGGCATTCACCAGTCCTTTAGCCTGGCACATTTCAGCCAACTGGCTCCTTTTCAGTTGGCCATACTCCTCTGCTGGCATGCTTGCCTGCTCTCCCTGACTAACTAAGCTAACAAAAAAAAAATAAAACAATTGTGATATGAACTCTGAATGTTCACTGTGTGGCTGATTAACAGTACAAACACATTCAGTAACCACTGTACATGGGCTACAGGAATTCAATATCCACACCACTACAAGCCAATTAATATGTGATGTGGCTATCTAACCACTGTCAACAAATTAATATGTGATGTGGCTAGCCTACCACTGCCAAACAATTAATATGTGACATGCCTGCACTAGCCCAGCAATCAAGGAGCCTAATTTCACCACTTGCACCAGTGAGGGACGTACAAATTGGGAGGATGACAAATACACACACAGTAAAGTACAATTTCCCTTATGAGCACACAGAGATCACAGTCAGTCTGGGCCTTGTTTCTGGCTCTCGTTCCAGATCCTCAGTAAGACTCCCCACTTGCACAGCTATAGGGTTAAGATCTCAGCCAAGTGGTCAAGCCAAAACCTCCAGCACCCTCTCTGTCCAACCAGTGCTTTGCGTCCCCACCCAAGTAGCTGACACATACACACACACACACACACACACACACACACACACACACACACACACACACACACACACACACACTCACACACTTTGAGATTTGATTTATATACAGACACTCCTAGGGAAGGCTGGCACAGGTTTACTATCAATGCCCCCTTCTGCCCAGACTGTAAGGTAGTTATCACTACCACAAACCACTACTTATCAGCTAGTCTAAGGCCCTTCCCAAAGGGTGACCAGTCCTACTGTGTGATGTTACTATTATCCAAATGGTAAGTGTGACCAAAACCAAGGCTATTGGAGTGGCCTATACAGTCTCATCAAATAGATATGCATGTACTCTAAGAGCTTAAATATCTCAAAATCTGCTCGGAGTTAGTGCAGAATGGCATAAAATAGACTAAACAGACCGATATAGCCAATATCCTGGCAGACAACTTCAGTGCAAACTTCACCCCCCTCTCACCCCCAAGAGGGCCCATAACCATACCAGAAGAACGTAGAGTCCCTGAAATCCCAGACACTCAGGTTAAAACAGCCCTCTCCAAAGCCAAAAACACAGCATCAATGGGACCGGACGGTGTCCCAGGCTGCGTCCTACACAAGCTCAAAGACAAAATAACCCCTCACCTAAACACACTGTTCAAACTCAGCCTCTCCACAGGCTACGTACCCATAGAGAGGTGCACAGCAGCGGTTATTCCACTTCACAAAGGTGGAGCCACAACAGACCCTGGGAACTATCGCCCTATAAGCCTGACTAGTTTGGTCTGCAAGGCTATAGAGCGCATCATCATGGAACTCATTAACAGAGACATTGGGAACCTAAAAACACTGGACCCTACCCAGTTCGGCTTTGTTAAGGGCAGATCATGCCTCCTAAACCTGGTGGACTTCTTTGAGACAGTTACCAAGGCTATAGATGAGGGAAAAGTGGTACACACAGCCTACCTAGACCTCGCAAAGGCCTTCAATACCATTCCCCATTCTGGTATTATAGACAAGCTCACCAGCCTGAACATAAATCCCTACGTCACAAGATGGGTTGCCAACTGGGTCATAGACAGAACCCACATGATGAGAGTTGCAGGAGCTAGGTCCGACTCTAAATCGTTTACAAGTGGAGTTCCACAGGGCTCAGTCCTAGGACCACTCCTGTTCGGCATATACTTCTCAGAGGTACAGGCAAGCACAGGAGGACTATGGCTGACCAAGTTTGCAGACGACTGCAAACTAGGGGCTATAATTGACTCTCCGGCTGACACAAACATCCTCCAAAAGGGTCTCACGGAGACGGATATCTGGTGTCAAAATCATGGCCTCAAGCTAAATGCCAAAAAGTGCATAGTCATCCCCTTTGGAAAAAACAAAATACCCACAAACTACTACATAGGTGGTAGTCCCCTAAATATGGAAGACGTGATAAGGGATCTGGGGACCCAAGTAAACAGTAATCTCACCTTTGATCATCACATTGCCAAAGTGGTTAGAAAATCTTTCTACGTGGCCCACCTAATCACAAAAGGGTTCGCATCCAGAACAAAAGAGGTCATTGTGCCCCTCTACTCATCACTCATCAGACCCATCATAGAGTACAACGACCCATTTGGGATATACCTTACAAGACACCTGCAACAGCTGGAAAGACCTCAGAAGTACCTCACCAAGAGGATCACTGGCCTCAAACAGATGCCCTATGCAGCTCGACTGAAGAAATTACAGCTGTACTCATTTGCATACTGCCTACTCAGAGGTGATCTCTGCCTGACATACAAGGCCATGTCCAACCCAGAATTAATGGACATGCTCCACCTAAAGAAAACCTTATCCCCACGAGCCACATGCTCTAGGGATCTCAACCTCACCACAACAATAAATAGGACGTGCTGGAGGGATAGATTCCTGTCCCAGAGACTTCCCATGCTTTGGAACAAGATCCCAATCTACATTAGGCAGAGCACCTCGCTAACACTCTTCAAAAGAAATCTTGACGAGTGGATGGGAAACAGAAAGTTTATCTGGGGGATCAATTCAGTGGCCCTGCTGGACAGAGGCACAGGGAACCCCTAAGGGGGTTGCGAAAGCCAACACATTCTGGCTAGGCTTATAAATATCTTCAGGCAGATAGCCTAGTACCTACCTATGAACCTATGAACCTATGAACCTAAGGAAAGAAAACCTCACTCACCCCTAGAGGAAGTGATGGGTCATAATGCTTTTGCCTCTGGGGAAAAGAGCAGGCCAGTTGATTATACAGTTTGATGCCTCATGAGAATCAGTAGTAAAAAAAAAAGAAAATGTAGACATTACACAGTGGTCTACTGAATGGTTCTTTCAATGACACACTGCATTGCTTATGTTAGTCTTATTTCTCTCATAGTTCTTTTCTTATTATAATTTATCACATGTTTTTGTGTTCTTTTTTTTAATTTCTCCAAGTCTTTTGGGTTTCCCATACCATGACGGGAATGGATCCCATTCCTAAGTCAAAATATGATTAAAGTTCATTAAATTAGTATTGATTCAGTCTTTGATGTTAGCCAGAAGTTGTCTTTGCAGCACCCACTATTTGCTCAGTACTGACACCTTCTGCAATTCATATGGCGTTATATGTATCAGAAACATATCTAAGTACAATTGTAAATTCTTTTTTTAAAAGACCTGTTGCCCTACTGCTATTGGAACTCTCTGGGTATCCTTTTTCTACATTGCTCTCATTTCTGACTGCAAATCCTGGTATTTTATGACTTTGTGTCTCTCTGTACGTAAGACACTGTAGTCACTGGGTATAGCAATTTCAATGATCAATGCTACTTTTGTCTTCTTTTCATGGACTACTATATCTGTTTTTTTTCACATCTGTTTTTTGAACTTGTTGGTAATGGGTGATTCCATGTGATATAAACTTCATCATTTTCTATAATGTTTTGTGGCTCATGTTTCCAATGTTTTTCAGCTACTTCAATATTATATTGTTTGCACAATCCCCAGTGCAACAGTTTTGCCACATTATTATGCCTTTCAGTATAAAATCCTTCTGCCATTAGTATATACAACATGTGCAACTGTTTCCAATTCTGTTTTACAAGACCTACATTTGTCTGCTTCTCCCACATGTTCAATGGACTTCGTAAACCAGTTTGTAAGTAGTCCATTATCTTGGGCCACCAAAATTAACCATATTTTGGTTTAAATTCACCTCTCCTTAACTATTCCTGCATTTGATCCTGATTAACATGAGGTTGTTCCAAGAGTTTTCTATACTTCCAACTATATTTCTGTATTTTCCACATTCTTGCCTTCTCATCTGATCCTTCACCTTATATACTTTATTTTGTTTGTTGGCACATTTAGTTGCTCCCTGATTTTTATCTACTTCTGGTTTGATTGTCATTCCCGCTTGACACCAATATGCTTCTACTAAAATAAGCAGGAAGTCAACTTAGACTTATTCTCCTCATGTTTTAAAACTTCCACTATGTTTGGATCTTGTGAAGTCAGCAAATAGGTATGCAGTCCTACAATTGCAGATCTATGCATGTTATCAATTTTGAGGAGGTCCATACCTCCTTCAGAACGTGAAATATATATAGTCTTGCTATACACTGATTTTTTATAAATCATTTGATGAGCATGAAGCATCCTCTTTGTTCTCCTGTCCAACTGATCCAAACCTTTTGGGGCCAGTCAGTTATTACAGGAAGAACAAATTGGTTTATAGCTTGAACTTTGTTCCTAAATTTCAGTGCTGTTTTCAGTATTAATTTTAGCCTTCTAAAATATCCATTACTTAGTTTTATTCTCATTTGTTCATGTTTTATTGTTGATTCTTAATCAGTTCCCAAGTAATTATACATTCGCTCTTGCTCAAGTTCTTTTATATCATGTTCCTGTTCCAGGCTATTTTCTTGGTGCTGCAACTTTCCTGCTTTAAAGGTTGCTTTTGCACATTTAGCAAGACCAAATTACATTCTTTTATCATCTGAAAAAGCTTTGATCACTTGCAGTTGTGCTTTCAGTTCCTCATCTGATGAACTATACAGTTTTAAATCATCCAGAAAAAGAACATGCAAAGTCTTTACAGTTTGTAGTTTTCTCGGAGCCAGAGTATAGCCATGACCTAATCTGTTAAGTACACAGCTTAAAGGATTAAGGTAAGACTAAAGAACAAAGGTGACAAAGAGTCACCCTGAAATATCCCCCTTTGAATTTTTATCCCTGGTATAATAATATGTTGTTTATCATGGCTTAACTGAAAAGTGGTTTGCCACTGTTTCATTGTCACTGTATAGTAATTGATCAGTGTAGGGTGAATATTATACATTTTAAGCACTCTGTTATCTGTCAAATGCTTTTTTGTATTCTGTCCATGTGATATTTAGATCCTTCCTCTTTTCACAGTTCTCCACTATGTCTTTATTTAACAACAAAGGATCCTTTGTTCCATATGACTTTCTTCTGTTACCCTTTTGTTTTATTGTCATGCTTGAGTTTTCTTCTAAATTACTATAAACTCTGTTGGCATCAATTCCAGTGTATAGCTTATACATCGTAGATCGTCGGAAAGCAGGTTATTGGTATATAGTTTTTAGGGTAGCTTGCAGGTTTGCTGTTAAGTAGGAGTATTGTTTTTCCTGTTGCTAATCAGGTTGGCGTCTGTTCAGTGTGAGCATATAAATAGTTCTTACTCATGGCTAAATATTCATGTAAAGATGTTAATACTTTTAGCCAGAAGTTAGGTACTGCATCTGGGAGTGGAGTTTTCCAATTAACAGTTTTTATTAACTTAGATTCAATATCTCTGGCCATTACTTCATCCCATTTCATGTCCTGTGCATTTGAACTTCTTATTCTTTCTTTTACTTCTTCTGTCCATTCAGCATCTGTGTTATGTCCCATAGAATCTTCATAGATATCTCTCCAAAATGCATCTATTTCTTCTTTTTTTGGTGGTGTTTCAATTCCTTTTATCTTGTTTCCCAATTCTCTATAAAACTTTTTTGCGTAATCAATAAATTGCTTATTTTGTACTTTTCCCTTTTATCTGCATCACTTCTAAGCTTTTTCTGTCTGTGCTGATAGTTAATTTGCAATAATACATTATAGCTCCTGATCTGTTCTGATATTGCTTTTATCACAACTATCTTTCTAAGTATTTTTGTTGATCTGTTCCCTCTTCTAACAGTGACACTTCTTGTCCTCATTGATTTATAGTTTTCTCTGTTCTATACTTCCATGATGGCATTTGATTTCTTCCATTCCCTTCCCTTTCTGCCCTGTGTTTTTGTGGTGAGGGTTTATCTGTTATTAATTTATCTGCACAGTAATATATCCTATTTACTTCTGTTATATCACATGAATCTCTACAGACAGTCAATTACTGTGTTCATTTGTTTTATCAAACTTCTAACTTTTTGGGTTTTACTGACTTTCTGTAGTCTATTTCTTTCATTGATCTTAACATATCCGTATTGTCTCTATTAAATCAAGCAACTCTTCTCTTAGACCATTTTCTTTTAAACTGAGGCCACATTCTTTGTTCCCCATTTCCTGCAGGCATTCTACAGAAAGTTCCAGAGCATTTTGCTGTGGCACATTCTCTTCAGTTTCATCCTGTGCCATCCGCTGCTCACTGGCCTATCACTCCACAACACTGACTACATCAGAGTGGCCACAGTTTCCTGTTCCTTCCCTTGCTGTGCAACTCCAACTAAACTTTTGTACAGTTTTCCTGTAGAAGGCTCTAACATATTTTATACAGCAACTCATAAGATCTTTCCTGCTCCACTGGTTTCTCCTTAATTTGGGGATCCATTGCTGTATCCTGCTGTGATATTATCAGTGTTAGATTTTCTACACTAAATCCTTCACTTCGTAGGTAATCCATTTCTACACTAAATCCTTCACTTCGTAGGTAACCCATAACCTCAGTTTATAGTTCTTTAACGTCTCCATTACTAATCCTCTGTTCTACTTTTCCTTTTAGTTTTCTTATTTTTTTGTAATGTAAAATGTTCCATATCCAGATACCTTTGCTATATTTCTTTTAAATATATTTGGTGCTGCTCTTTTTGTGTTGATTAGATTTGCTTTCTCCTTTGCATAAATATTGCACCAAATCAGATCTCTTTTTCTTTCCCTTGTCCACATTTTTTTATACCTTTCAAAAATCTCTAGATTTCTTCCCTTTGTATTTTCACACTTCCTCAGTTGCTTCTTTTTCCAAAAGGCTTAAGGATTCTAGGTCTACATAAGTTTTTTCTTAAATCTGTTACATTAATGACCATGATTGTTTTTTGTTTGAAGCTTATGACAGTTTTTCTTGTGCGAGTATTTTTCTTTCTTCTAATTTCTGTATATCTTCTGCCTAGAGATTCAGGGCTTCTTGCATACTAGTAACAATACATAATTTCTTTTTTATCCTTAATAGACCACTCTGTCATCTTTTGGCTGTTTTTTTGGCCTATCAAGATTTGAGATTTTTGTGGACTACTACCATCCCCTCCCTGAGCCTGGCCTAGCCCCATTGTAGGAATGCTTCCGTGTCTTGAGGCTTCTACAATGTCATTTTTTTCAATCCTGCACCAGTGCTCCTACCAGGTTTGAGCACTTTATTATCCTGGGTCTTGTGCATACAGCTATCTTTTTTTATTGTTTAACCTACTTCAGTCCATGATATATGTTATATAAAATACAGTCTATATATCAGCATCATCTTGGTGAGATTTTGTGAAAAACAGCATCCACCTCATGAAGGTACTCACCATGGGAAAAGGGATGTTCTACTGTATGTATTCTGTGGTGGTGCAGTGCTGTGCCAGAGGTTCTAACAGTGTTTTATTTACATATTCATTCATTGTAATATGAGCGGCGCAATGGTGCAGCGGTTAATGTTGTCACCTCACAGCAAGAAGTTCTCCTGTTCGATTCTCGGCTGGGGTGCCTTCTGTGTGAAGTTTGAATGCTCTCCCTGCGTTCACGTGGGTTTCCTCCCACATTCTAAATTCATGCTTCTGGAGCATTTCTCCCCGGGCCTCCACTGAAAACAGGATCTGTGGAACCTAGTCGGACTTTCCCGGTCAACAAATGTTAAATTGAATTAAAAATTAATATACCCTCCCATGCAGTAGCACTCACTTATACATTTCCACGATACTCTTTTTTTTTTCTCCATACTTACTACTTAATAACTGTTTTGTTCTGTGGTTACTTTGCACTATGTTAACTTCATTTCTATAGCATCAGGTGGTTGTGTGTCATCTTCTTGCATGTCATTTTCCATTGTATAGTTTAACTTTTTGACATTAGTACTGCAATATGTCTTGTTAAATATTCATGATTCACATCTCATGTCATTTGTATCAAATGTATGTAAAAGCTACCCTAACAGTCAGTATGCTACAACTAGATGGGGTTTCCATTCTTCAATTTGTAGTCATCAATGACAAATTCATCAAGACATGCTTGCCATACACATCACTGTCACTGAGATTTCTTTGTGCATGCCAGCTTTAATCCTTTTTAAGTAGTGTTCTTTCTTTTCCCCACAGTTGCATAGCAAAGGAATTAGTATATTTAGAGGTGTAGGGCTCAAGCTTCCTACAGGACAATGCAATGGACTTGCTACTTGCAAAAAATGTTTTTAAAATTGTATTGCAAACCTTCATGGAGACATCACTTAGTGATACAAGGCTGAAGTATATCTAATAATATTGCACCATACCAGATCTCTTTTTCTTTCACAAGTCCATATTTCTTTTTTATACCTTGCAAAAATCTCTAGATTTTCTTCTAAAGCACTGTGGCTGAAACCCCAGTGGAAGATAATCATTATTTTAAATTCCTGTAAATGTTTTCAATTTCCAGACAGAGCGTAACAAAACAACAAGTTTTCACAGTCTAACACGCAACTAGTTACAGCCTGTTACCTTCAGCATCTTCCAAAGATGCCAACTGTTAATATAGAAATAGTATGTCCTGTCCCAATATATGTACACAACAATCAGCTTCTAAAATTAAAAACACTACAATCAAATTTCTTCATTTTCATATCATACCTGTGCATGTTTTCGATATCTTCAATTGTCTCTGGCAAAGTCCTGCCTTTGGTTTCTGGTAAAAGAAAGGCCAGTCCCCCTGCAATCAAGCCCATCACACCTGCAAGTCATATAAAGTATATGCATTTTATTTAAAAGGGTCACAGTTTATATTCTTATATCAAAGCAACCAAATATGAAATGTAATAACACATTCAAAAATGGGAAGAAATATTGCTGTATAAAATAATGTAATAACAATAAATTGTATTTTGTCTTTATCAAAGACACATCTTTAACTTTCTTTCCTCCATCTGGGAATTATTGCTGTCATAAGTAGGTATTTAATGATTTCTCTCATCCTGTATGTCTAAGTATTATAACCATAACATCTACTAACCCATATCCCTTACTTTTGCTCAATCAATAATGCCTCTGGACACCAACTTACATGTTTTAGATATTAGAGTATTGACTTTTGATAGGTGTGAAGTCTGTTTTTATTTTTTTTATTAATAGATTGTCAGAGAAAATGTTAGCAATAAGCCATATCTCTAATGTGAACCAATTATTATAGTCCGAACAGAACAAAAATATCTAGGAGTTAGTTACAGTACACCCAGCTAAATATCCAAATAATTTCCTGTAAATATTTGAACATCTTCAAACCTAAGCAGTTTGAAACACATTTCCATGACCCATCACTCCTGTTTGGCACTTCCAACATGTACTCTGAGCTCAATGAAAACCTGAATTAATTGCAACAGGGTAAAAAGTACACATGAAGAAACTACCAAGCAAATCTCCTGAATCTTCTAGAGTTTTGCATATTTTATGGTCAGGTATACTTGTCTCCTAGTTTACTCAGACATGCAAATACCTATATGCTCCTCCAACTCATATCCTGTCTGAAACTCTCTCTCTCTCTCTCTCTCTCTCTCTCTCTCTCTAAAACAATGTAAAATATTAATTTTACTGGCTACTTTCATCAATCTGCCCCTCCCTTGCTGATAATCTATGAGGAACTGAAATCAGCCCCATCACGTTACCCAAGTTACATTTCTCATCCAAACTTTCCTAGAAGTTGGACTAAGAGCTTTAAATGCTAAAAAGTCTCTCTGCTCTGCTCCCAGTCTGGACAAAAAAATTGTCAAGAGATAAACTCATACACTTTCACCAAATGTTCCCCTAACAATAACATATCTGTCCACTGAAGCCAATCTTCCAAAACTTTTTTTCACTCTCCCCTTTCACCTGTAGCCATAGTGATTCCATAAGATAGACAAATACTGTAATGTCCAACTACTGCAGTGCCCATTTAAGTTGACCCTTACTACTTCCAGTGCATCTAAATGTATTTCGCTAAAGTTAACTTTTCCCAAATAAACAAGAAGCATTCCAATAAGGCCAGCTCATACTGTTCAGTGCTAAAGACTTCCAGATTGCTATATTCTGCATGGGACCATAAATAAGGGTGGTGAATCTAAACCAACACTACTGCATGTCAGGATGCCATAAACTGTCATAAACTTTGGGTAAGAGTTTATCGTATGCTACCATGTGTTTTTCTTCTCTTCAAGTATACTGCAAAGACATACTTTGAAATGATTGAAAAGGTTCTCATGAGGGATTTCAAGAATAGCCTAATAAATAAAAGATACAAGGAGAAGAAACATTTTAACAGACAGAATCCTTTAACAAAAGTCTTGCCTGGGAATTCAATAGACTCCGAATAGGCTTAGCACAAAGCCTACATGGAGTTTATGTCTTTGCACGGTTAGCAGCAGTGCTCATTGCACGTGCATGTAGAGCTCAGTGTTTAAACAGAAAGAAGTGGAGTTTCACGGCCAGCAACGGTGTTGCCAGCCAAGAAACCCTGTATAGCAACACGGACAGCAGCAGTCATGTAAACCTGCTTATCTACAGGCAAACTAGGTCTGAGAGATTGCGTGGAATGCCGCAATAATTACCGTGGTAATGACTAAAGCGATGTATATAGTTCCAGCACATTACATGAAGGAGTATACAGTGCAGAGTAGTGTGTGAACCTGTGTCAGTCATACTGAATAAAAGTTGTGTAAATGATCAGCAAGAGTACATAGACTGCATTATAAATAAATAAGAGAACTGTGTATATTGAAAAGTGGCACACAGATAAGTTGTAGAAAAGAACATGGGGGAAAAGGACAGGTGAAACATGGTAATATACAGCAGATGAGGACATGTCAATGAAGATAGTTGCACATGAGCACTAATCACATATCGACATGATACAGTACGGACTGCACAGTTATTGTATATTATGTGACTTTCACACAAGGTGACACAGCAATGAGCATATATTTTGTGATATAAGCATCCTGACATGAAAAATGGACAGGGCATGTATCAGGGATGGTATATACAGTATGGATTATTTGCATACTGTGAAGCTGTGCAAAATGAGTTGCCTTAGTATGAATGTAATGTCAGCATAGGTCTCATCCTAGCAGGCACATAGTAACAAGCCCATGGACAACAGTAGACAGAAGCATGCACAATCGGGGACAGTATCAGAATAATACCACCAGTAATCCCATGTCTTCCACATGACATATGTGATTGTGAGTGATCATAGATGGTTCTGCAGAAGCACAGTTGCACAAATAGTATAATTCATTAGCAATCTCTGCAGGGAATCAAGCACACCTTCCTCAAAAGGTAACATCTGATGGAAGTCTTCGGAGGGACACTATTACACCTGTATTAGAAATAATGAGCAATCCCAACTAGTTGACAGGTGTGCATAGAACTTGGTCGACTCATATTATAATTATCTTGTGTATTTGCATTCATAACGGAACTAATCCCCCATGAGTTTCCTCCATCTACCTTATCCTCATGGCTGTGGCATCAATCCTTTGTGTATGTTGATAATGTATGCATTATACCAATACCACACTTGAATTCAACGATTGTCCACAATTTGCAGTCCTCAACAAAGCAAGTTGGAGACAGGATGTGTAAGTCAGTTTTGATGTCTGACACTTAAATATTGGACTGGAAAGGACCTACCACATAGCCCTGAGGTATGGACCTGGTGACTGTACTCTAGATAAAGGTGGCTTCACATACTGCAACATATTTCTCTGTCATGTATGTGTTGTAGTTGTCTATCCACTTGGTGATGTAGGTGTTTATGGCACTTATGAAAGTTGTTCTTTAATACCTGGCTGTTGATTTGTGTCAAACGCCTTGGCCATGTCAAGTTACACAGGATGCCAGTCTTATCATCATGCATGCCCTTGTTAACCTTCTTGAAGACAGTGAACAGATGTAACAGACATGATGAAGCCTGAACAAATCAAACGTGGATTTAGTACACAGTCGGAATATTACTGGTATCTTTTTAGAGAAGGTCCATGATGTCTCCTTGGACTACCTCACAGATGATGAAGGTCAGGATGGGTCTATAACTCTATGCATCAGGTGATGGTCCCCCCAAGTCAGAAGGATGTATGTTGCTGAACATCCTTCTATGGGAACATAGTCTATGTTGCCATATGGATCCAATTGTGTCTAGTAGGTCAAGTTTTAAGTCACCCTATAAGCAACCTCTGAATTCAGGGCCCATTGCTTCTATTTTATTAGCATAGAGAGTACACAGATGTGCTGCCCTGATGAGAATAAAAACTGGATAATGTTTGCATGTATACTTTGGCTGATGGCCAGTGGTGACAGGCATAACTCTCAACCATACTGAATTCCTCGGTATTTACTGGTTTTGAGGTCCAAATAATGGGGTGCCATGAGTTCCTGAGTAGCCCCCTTAATTCCTGAATTTCCTGGCCTTTTTTTTTTAATTGTTTTGGGCTTTTTGCTGACATCATCACATGCAGAGGCATGTGCAAAGATGCCAGCTTCGTGACCAGCCTGCCAGCCTGTCGGAATTCACCTGAGGGCTAAGTATGAGTGTGTTTGTTTACATTTATATGACTCAGCACATGTGTTGCACAAGTCACGCAGAGAGAGACAGAGAAAGAGAGAGAGAGGGGCAGGACAGGAGTCTTCAATAACAGTCATAGTGAAGTCTCAAACAGTGTTTAATAAATCCCTCTATCTTATATTTGTTTACATGTGTTACATGGAGCATTCCCATCACTAAAAAATGCATTTTTCATTAATGTTTTGTATGAAATCCAATGAGGATATATGGCAGTGCCAAGTCACAAGTCTGTGCATTTAACGCAAAACTGATAGAGATTGATGTGTTCTTGGAAACACACTTCAAATTGTTTCTGAGCACTGTCAGAGCAGTAATTATCTTACACAGTCTGCAAGGCTGTTAGAAGTCATTCTTTACAAAAGGCAATTAATAATTCTTATTTTAGTAAGTGAGAAAATGGTGTCCTCTTTTGAGCATGGTAATTTGAAAGGTGGTATACGAGAACAGTGGATTCTCAATGTGGACGAAGCCCAAGGTAAGAAATACATGTGAACTTCTCATTTCAAGATAAACTTTCATCAGACCTGTGAAGCTTTATTTCTAAGTTCTTAATTGTGATAAACAGGCTCTTTTCTGTTAAGCAAATACTGAAGCCAAAAACTGTTTTGCAATGGAAAAAAATTGAAGCTAACAGACAAGAAAAAAGAATGGAAATGGCATGTAGTAGTAATTTGTAACATTCTGAATTTTTATTTCTTTAATTAACATTTTTATGGCTTTTTAAATCATGAGCTAGACATGCTGGAATCAGAAACAATGTGATGGAGACACTGAAAGTTTGAAGGTCGTTGGCGTTCTCTTCTCTAATAATTCCTTAAGGAAACTTTCCTTGTATAAACCCTGGGCACACAGTCTATTTTAAGTTATTAGTGCCAGTGCCAGTACTCCATTTTTATGTATTCTTAAATGCTGCCTGATTTATGACTGTTAGTATTATCTTAAATTTGCATGCACTTTTCTTGCATGACTGCCATTTAGGTGATTAATGTGTCATCAAGTGTTTAACTCGTCTTGTGTTCCTCTGTTATTTTTAGCTATTTGTTTATTTATTGAGTGGGTAAGTGTGCCACAGTGTTGTGGAGTTATATGAACCCAAGCTTTTACACCAAAGTACATTATATTCCAGGATGTAGCCTAGGCCTGTGACAGTGCATGTTTTAAGAGAACAGTAGCTCTAAGTTAAGTGCGACTGTTCTGTTAAGGAGTCTGCCCTGTAGTTAACAGTGCACACTGCACATGCATATACTGTTGTTCACAACTGATCAGAGAGTGGGTCCTTTAGCTGAGGGATAGGAGCAGTCATAGGTAAAGCTTAAAAAAGCGTTTGCAATGGTGCACTTGAATAATTTGATTATGTGAAAGTATGACACAGCAGCAGTGCTTATCTTGAGAAGCATCTAGCATAAAGGGTTATTTTATTTAGTGTTGCTTGAAGTCAGTTAATGATAAAATTCCCAGGGGAGAAGAGGGGAAGCTCATACCCTAGAATGGACATGAGATGAAAACATAGCTAGGTCAGCTTTACATTCCTTGAATTCTGTTTGGTGATAGGGCATGAACTTGGTGGAGACTTTTGCTTTTTACAGCATGTATGTGTTGTGAGAAAAGAAAAGGAAGAATCAGAAGTTATTCACAGATACGTAAGAAGTTGTCAGGTTCCAAATCAGATGCTGGAGTAGAGTGGACTGACCAGTATGGTAAAACAAAAACTGTTTCAGAAAGCACTGTATGGTTTTAACCAGATTAAGAGAAAAGACACCTTGACAAGGCACAAAAAAAAAAAAAAAACTATCAGAACTTCTTCCCTAAGTTCCTGCCTTTCATCAGCATACCAGATGATGTTTTTTATGAAACTGGGACAAGATCTATTTTAAGAATATGAGCAAAATATAAAAATAACAATAAGGGCAACTTCCGCAAAAAGGTAAACTAGTTTTTACAAAGCATATATAATCTAAAAAGCTTGAAACTGACACCTACATTGTTAGGAAGAATTATGTTCTGATGTGAAATAAATTAATCAATTGAATTACTACCTACAGTACGTAGTTTATTCTGCAACAGCAATTTACTCATTCCATATATATTTGTATATAGTTTTGGATTTAATAGCAGGTATAGAAATAGGATAATATATGCCCCTTTTTATTTCCTTGTTGGTTTATCTTTGTTATGCTTGTTATATTAGACCATTTTATTTTTATATACGCTGTATGGTCCAGCAAATTATATTTGAACAAAAAAGAGCACAAACAGGAGAAGGCCTAGAAAAGACCCCTGATATACAACATTGCTTAGTTCAAAAGATTTGGAGAAAGAGACATTTAATAGAAATTTAACCATATGGTTACTAAGGTAACTTGAACCAGTTAAAAGTGGTAGCATATAGGCCGTGGGCTTTTAATTCACTTCTGTGGATGACATGACATGCAAAGCTTTGCGTAGGTCAGTAAAGATAAAGTCTATCCTAAAAAACATTTTTCTTGTTAGTGAGAGAGACATACGGTTTGTAGAAGTGATATAACTACTTCTGAAACCATGTTTTTTTGAAAGGCAGCCTGTAAAGTAACAGGCCACTATGCATATATATTGTCTAGATGTGGATTTAAATCTGCATAGGGCAGAGTTCTCATTATAGTCTGATTCTCTGTTCTTCAGTTTGCGTTTAAAAGTTGGCATCCCACAATTCCACTGGACTAGGTGGGGTTAAATAACTATGTATACAAATATTATGTTAATCAGCGTACAGATTTGTACCTATTTTTCATGGGTTTTTGTTCATATTTTTGATGTTTCCAGGTTGAGAAGTATGGTGACAGGGTGGCAACATGTGAGACAAATTGTTAGCTAGCAGATTGTCTATGTCCTCTGGGTGGGTATGTCTGCTGACATCCACACACAGATCTGTGCTTAGTTGTATATTCCACTTAACATTTCATATGTATTGGAATAAATGATTTGTGACAGGACCTACAAATAGCCTTGGTCATTCATCACATTTCACACACTGTTGCTATGCACACAGTCGTACAAGTGCAGCAATGTCACATACTTACATTACTTGCACAACATATGCCTATATGTGTTTTACAAGCAAGCCTGATGTCTTATGAGGACACATTAGAGATTAGTTGTTTGTGGCTCATGCAGGGCATTTCCAGACACAAATGCTAACAGTCACACAATGGTGCTGCTGACCATCTCAATAATCCTTAGGTGTAGCAACACAACTACACATACAATGATTTCCACAAGGTTGCAATTGCAGCAAAACGTGATACATTGGTTGTGTATATCACAACATAACAACCATGTGTATGAGACAAGACTTATATGACTATGTACTCAATATGAATTGATGCTGATGTCAGTCACAGAACATTTAGTGAGCTGCTTAATTGGCTAAATTGAGTATTTAAGTAACCTAATGTTGGCTCTTTTTTAAATGAGTCTGAAGAAGCAGCTGTGTGGTCGTGAAAGCACGTACTCTCTTTTTTTGCTTTAAAATAAAGTTTTATTACACTGGCAATGGTTGATCCTCACTTGTTCATTTTTGGGATTTACAGAACATTTAGTGGTGGTATGTAGACATATGCACACCTGTGCTATACTGCAAGTGTCTCTGTGATGGCAGAATGTGAACTGTGTAGAAGGTTGATCTGCTCCACTACAAAAACACATGTCCTGATATGACAACAATGTACATAACAGTGTATCATACCATGTCAACAGTTCTCAGGAGGCATATTACTACAGCTATTATATAAGGAACATGTACTGCAATGGCATCAGTTGCCATAAGTACATTAGTTCTCATCACAGATTGTAAGACCCTTTTTAGCCATAATGTACATCCACACCTCAATATGACACGTCAATGACAGCAACATTGGCATGTCAACTGTTCATAGGGACATAGGACCTTATAAGGCTAAAACTTGCTTAGATAAAAACAGCTCTTGTATTCATTTTCCTCACTTATCTAGTGAAAAATATTTTTTTATAAAGACATGTCCAAGGGTCAGCTCTCAGTGTTCTTGCCTGTCTATCTGTTGAATCTGGGCACCTTGAGGCAATGTAGAAATTGCCTCATGTACACAGACAACCCTCTCCTGCTACCATCCAACACTACAACCTGTGAGAGATGCATTTATCTAGCCAAACTGGAGGTAAAGCTCTCTCCAACCAAGACTGAACTTGACAGTCAAGAGGAGAAGGTAAACACTTGCACCACACCACACTCATCACATAGTCTCACTAAATCTACACCACCAAAATCCACACATAGAAACACAAAAACATTTGCGGAGGCTCTCAATAATAATCTGCTCAAGCAACAGAGACCTCCAAAGCAGAAATGCAAGCAACCTCCATCCCCCAACACAACCTAAATGACACATAGCCCGCAGACTCAGTGTGCCACTCAACCACAGCCAATAAGGCAATACAATGTACCCAACACACTAGTCATAGATGACTCTATAGTCAGGCACACTGATGTCCCACTCACCAGGCTAAACAAGGAGAAGGTTACTGTCAGCTGCCTGTCGGGTGCCAGGATCCGCCACTTAACTCACCCACTCAAGTCACTCCACAACAAGTGCAAATATGACTCTATCATTGTCCATGTTGGTGTGAATGACCTGATATGTACCTCCCTGGACTACATGAAAAGAGACATGGAAGAGCTCTCTGATCTTGTAGCCCAGGCAGGTATGACCCTAGCCCTGAGTAGCATTCTGCCATCACCCAGAATGATACCGCAGTAAGAGGACAAAATGATTGACTTTAACAATTGGCTAAGCTTCAGGTATCATTCTAAAGGGATCCAGTATCTGTCTACCTGGGATGACATGGTCGACAGACCATGATGCTTTGCCAGAGATGGCCTGCATCTTTCACCCCTGGGAGTCCGGATACTGGCTAAGGTTCTTGCTGCCCCTATAGTGCCTTTTTTAGGCATGGTTCAAATTACAAATTCACCACTGTAACAGGAACAGGCAAGCAAAAACTGAGGTTGATGCTACTCAATGTTAGAAGTCTAAATCTCAAAATGCACTCACTCGAGGCACTCCTTAAAATGGAGAACATTGATATCTGTGCAGTGACTGAGGCCTGGTTCAAGGCTCCAGAGAGCACCCCTGCACTACCAGGCTATAACTCATACCACACTTTTCGGCCATGTTACCAGGACCAGAACACCAAAGGTGGAGGTGTGTCCATATTCATTAAGGATATCCACACCTCCAGGCTAGTTGCTCAGCATAATGCATCCAAGGTTATCCAAGTGCAACTAACTCTGGGCAAAACTGCAATCCAAATTGTAGCTTGCTACAGATCCCCCACTATGCCCCAGGATTCCCACTCCTCTTTTCTTGATGTACTGGAAAATATTAGGGTTCAACCAAACACCCTAATAATGGGCAATTTCAACTACCCCACCATTAACTGGGAAAACTACTCATGTACCAACTCCTTCACTCAACGCTTTCTGGAATTCAAAAACTCCAATGCACTGGATCAACCTATCCACACCCCCACCAGGGGCAACAATATCCTAGGTCTAGTCATTACCAACATGAGTGACCAGTGTTCCACACCTGAAGTCAACGCCTCATTGGTCCGATCCGACCATAAGCTAATCACTCTAGATATCCACATCCTGCCCCCACCCCTCATTAAGGAAACCATGGTATAAAATTTCTCCAAAGCCAACTTCATGCTTCTTAAGACAGAAGTGGTGAACTTCATGACACCCATGCAGATGGACAATACAGTTAAGACTACTGAATCCTACACAACTGCACTTTATAAGCACTTACATGAGTGCATGGATCGTGCTATCCCAAACAGAACCAAGACACTATCCTCCAAAAAAAGGAAGCCAATCTGGTGGTTCCCTGCCATAAACAAACTGTACAACAGAAGAAAGGAATTGTTGCAAAAGAGAGTAAAATCCCATGAGTGGAGGAGCTCCCTGGTCAGCCTCAGTAAGAAGCTGCGATCCCTGATAAAATCCTCCAAAGCTAGTTACGAAAACAAAATTGCCACTGCTTCTAAAGACAACCACAAAGCATTCTATAGCTATGTCAAGAATCTCAATGTCAATACTCCAATCTGCTCTGAGTTACAGCACAATAGCACTAAATATACAGACCCAACTGATATTGCCAACATCCTGGCAGATAGGTTCAGTGCTAACTTTACCCCCTCTCACCCCCTAAAGACCCCATCTCTATACCGGAAGAATGCAAAGTTCCTGTAATCATGGCTGCACAGGTAAAAACCACACTCTCCAAAGCCAAGAACACAGCATCCATGGGACCAGACAACATCCCAGGCTGCATTCTACATGAACTACTGAATGAACTGGCACCCCATCTAATTACCATGTTCAATCATATCCTCACCTCAGGCTTTGTGCCCGCTGAATGGTGCACAGCGACGGTTATCCCACTCCACAAGGGGGCAGCCACCACAGGCCCCGGGAACTACTGCCCCATTAGCCTGACGAGCCTGGTCTGCAAGGCCATGGAACGTATCATCATGGAACTTACAAACAAAGACATTGATACTCTCCAAACTCTGGTCTCCACCCAGTTTGAGTTTGTAAAAGGCAGATCATGTCTCCTAAACCTGATAGACTTCTTTGAAGCAGTCACCAAAGCCGTAGATGAGGTTAAGGTGGTTCACACAGCCTATATAGATCTTGCTAAGGCTTTTGAAACCATCCCCCACTCTGGAATTTTAGATAAACTCACTAAACTAGGTATAAATCCCTATGCCACAAGATGGGTCACTGACTGGCTCACTGACAGATCCCACACTGCGAAAGTAGCAGACTCCAAATCCGACTTCAGACCAGTGACAAGTGGAGTACCACAGGGTTCAGTCCTGGGTCCTCTCCTGTTTGGTATCTACTTCTCTGAAGTATAGGCTAACACAGAAGGTCTTTGGCTAACTAAGTTCACAGATGACTGCAAACTAGGAGCCTTAATCGAAACTTCTAACGATGTGGACATCCTACAAAAGGTCCTCACTGAGACAGATGCCTGGTGTCAAAGCCATGGCCTCAAGCTCAATGCCAAAAAGTGCATTGTCATTTCCTTTGGTAAAAACTCTATACCCATGAACTACAACATAGGCAGTAGTATACTTAACACCAAAAGTGTGATAAGAGACCTTGCGACACAGGTGGACAGTAGTCCCTCCTTTGATAATCACATCGCCACAGTAGTCAGGAAATCCTTCTACATGGCACACCTCATCACAAAAGGTTTCTCATCCAGAAAAAAATAGGTTATTGTTCCTCTCTACTCATCAGTCATTAAACCCATTATAGAGTACAACGCCTCTTTTGGTATGTATCTCACAAGACATGTACAACAACTAGAAAGGCCACAGAAATACCTCACAAAGAGGATTACTGGCCTCAAACAGATGACCTATGCAGACCGTCTCAAAAAACTCCAGCTTTACTCCATTGTATATCGCCTACTCATAGGTGTTCTCTGCCTAACATACAAAGCTATGTCAAACCCAGAGCTGTTGGACATGCTCCACTTAAAGAAATCCCAATCCCTCTGAGCTACAAGCTCTAGGGACCTAAACCATGTCACCACAATAAACAGAACATGCCGGAAGGATAGATTCCTGTCCCAGAGACTTCCCATACTCTGGAATAAACTACCTATCTATATCAAACATAGCTCCTCATTAGCACTCTTCAAGAAAAATCTTGATGATTGGAAATAGGAAATTCACCCCTGGGATCACTTCTGTGGCTCTGCTTGACAGTGGCACAGGAAAATAATTTTCTTGGGTAGCAAAAGCAAGGGTACCTTTTTGGCTGGGCTTGAATAGGCCCTAGGGACGATAGCCTAGTATCTACATATGAACCTATGCACCTATAAAAGGCTAATGGCCAACATCACATGAAATCCTAGCCATTATTATACCCTATAAAAATCCCTATATCTATATTATGGAAGATAGTAAGACTATTGTGTGTTTATGTATACTTGTTTGATTGCATTACATCGTGCCACTGTTCATAAGGGACGTGTGCACCATAACTTGGCACAATTAGCAGTCACAAATGCAGTGGTCTGAAGATGGCTTGCAGAGTCTCATGGAAGGACTCTGCTTCATCATTTGTCTATGTATATTTGACATGAGGACATCCTCCACTTCTCTTCAGGAAGGTTGTCATGTGACAGGTGGAAAAAGGAGGATGGTGGATGCATATGGTTATGTTGAAAGGTTTTTCCAAGTGGTAGTGTAATGAAGAATGATTCCAAAGATCATACATTGAACATAACATATGCCACACACACATGCACACACACACACACACACACACACACACACACACACACACACACACACACACACACACACACACACACACACACACACACACACACACACACACACACACACACACACACACACACACACACACAGCAGTAGACTGGGACTGATTTGAACATTACATCTGTGTACATTTAGAACAAGAACGCCATGCAATGTCACAGTAGCAACACCACATATGTCCGACAGTAACAGTGTCGCATTGCAATTTATGGAGTAAGGCAGCAGCATTGTATGCTGAGGAGAACATTTTGAGAGGAGTGCAGGACATATATATGGAATAACATCCCTGTGTAAAATTGTCTCAAAACTGATAGAGGTATGTACAGACACGCAAGTCACCTGCTTTCAGATTAGAACCCCTATATGTGTTGGTAAAGTAGTTTGCAAGCACAGTAGTTAATGTTACTGCCACAGCACAGGTTTGTCTTGAATACTGTCAGAGTGCCTGTCATACAGGTTGATGTCATCATTACATGCTACAATGAGATGTTCGAAGTATGGTTTGACATAGCTGTGGAATCAAATATTGATCTAAATCTGTCACCATAGTGAGAGCTGACTGCAGTGAGAATAGAACCCTTACCGAACTATAAGCACTATTTAACACAAATGCCACAGTACAAGTCTGGCTTTTATAGTGTCTGATAACACTTTATAGCTGATGAAATCAGCAGTGTCTGGTGAGAAGAAGATATTAAGAGCAGTGTCCCACATGCTGGTGTAAAATGATCTCTTGAATGTCAACCAACTGAACAAACAAAAACACACTCACACACAAGCTGACTGCAGTGAGAACAGAACCCCTGCCTAACTAAGTACACAAACTAGAGAACTCAGTATTTAATGCAAATGCCACAGTACAAGTCTAGCTTTTATAATGTTCACCAATATTTTATAGCTGATGACATCATCAGTGTCTGGCAAGAAGAAGATGGCAATAACATTGTCTTACATGCTGGTGTAAAATACTCTGTCGAATGTCAACCAACTGAACACACACATACACAGACATGCCAACTGACTACATTGAGAAAAAAAACTTTATCTACCTATTTACACAGCATGGAACTTATAAGCACTATGGCACAAGTCTGACTTTTGCAATGCTGCAAGACAATTTATATTGGATGACATCAGCACTGGATATTTGAGAGAAGATGTTAGGAGGACTGAATGAAATTGATGTGTAGGTATGTACAACTGTCAAAATATTGGTACTCCATGGGATTGTACTGATGACCAAAGAATAAAAGTTATGCTCTTGGCAAATAGATACACACACACACACACACACACACACACACACACACACACACACACACACACACACACACACACACACACACACATACCATTTGACTATAGTGAGATTAGAACCCCTACTAAGTACACTAACACGAGAACTCAGTATTTAATACAAGCGCCACAGTATAAGTTTGGCTTTTATAATGTCCAACAACATTTTATAGATGATGACAACAGCAGTGTCTGGTGAGAAGAAGAGGGTAATAGCACTGTCTGACATTCTGGTGTAAAATGCTTTCTCAAATGTCAACCAAGTGAACACACACATACCAAGTGACCGCAGTGAGAAAAGAACCATTGCCTACCTATTTACATAGCACAGTAATTAATGTAAGAGCCACAGCACATGTCTGACTTTTGCAATGTTGCAGGCCAATTTATACTGGATGGCATCAACAGTAGATATTTGAGAGAAGATGCTGGGATGCCTGAAGGAAATGGATGTGTAGACATGTACCTGTGCAACTGATAAAATATTGATACGCCATGGGATTGTACTGATGACTGCAGAATACATAGTTATGCTCTTCTTCCTAGACATACACACAAACACAAACACACACACAGACACATACACATACAGACACACACACTCATATATCAATTGACTGCAGTCAGATTAGAATCCCTACCTAAGTACACTGACTAGATAACTCAATATTTAATGCAAGTCCTACAGCAGAAGTCTGACTTTTGTAATACTGTAGAGTAATTTATTGTGGATGACATCATCATTAGATGTTTAAGAGAAGATGTTGGGAGGCCTGTCTGAAATGGATGGCTAGCCATGTACAACTGTCAAGATATTAAAGATCTGCATGCTACCAGATTAATGAGTGTGCAAAGTGTAGTATTTGCTGTTGTATTTCCAATGTGCAGGTATACCTCAAAAAGACAGTTTTGCAAACTATATGCACACAACTGTCCACACTACTATAAGTAATGGAAAATCTAAATGTGTTTGTTGGTATAAATAGGTGTATGGTATATAAGAAAGCTTTCTTTTTATTTATTTCTGTAATGTAGTTGATGTATTTTGGAAGAAGTACTGAGAGACCATGTTTCAAATGCATGGGTGTAGATAACACATGGCTACAGTGTAAGTATGTGTTCTTTCCTTAAAATCTGCCTTCCCTTTATTTGTGTTTTTACATGTACTTTCATTGGATGAAGACTAAATCGGCAGTAAACATCAGTATTCCATGCTACACTTTCCATAGTGCACTGCCAAGCAGCTGTTTTGCCCAATCAATGGCAAAGTGCTTGTGCATGTGAGATTCACATCTATACTGTTTTCCCCATTTGTGCATGGCTAAGCAGCAAGCAAATGTAGGCCTGTGCTTCACTGATAAAATTATGAGAGTTCTATTGGTTTGCTTCCTCCACAGAATCATGTTAAGCAAAGAGGCTCAGCAGTCATCAGTGTGAATAGCACTGAGTGTAAGAAACACAACTGCTGCCTAGCTGTCTCTGTGGCACCAGGTGTTAATGCATTGGCAGGTATCTTTTGGAGCACAGATGATACAGGGTTCAAAGCCAGGTGTATCTATTACTTTTAAATATGTATTTATAATGCAATTAAATACTTCTTCATTCTACTTTCACTGTGTGTTACCTTAACACAGCATGTTTAAGCATCATTGTGTGGAGGTAACAGCAGCCATGAAGAGCCATTCACCGTCACTTGGTATTGGTGCATGGTGTGACAGTGCAAACACAGAGGTCAAAAAGTGAAGAGCTTCACTATTTTTGTTCAGTTATGTGTGTGGTTTGCATTTTTTTTTTACCAGATTAAAGGTATTAAAATGTAGTTGATCGGAAAGTGGTGATATGGGGGAGGGGTCAAGCAGGAGTAAGGGCAAAGAGAAAGCAATATAAGAATGTGCAGGAGGGAAGTAGGAAATAACCATAGCTATCCACTTCAACAGTGTAAAATGAAAATATGCACATAATATTAGCTGAATTTGGACTGTCACCTCAACAAAGAGGGGTGACAACATCGCAATAATGTTGTATATCCAATTGAACCAAATCAAGTGTGTTGAAAAGTTATATGCACAAAGTGGAGAGTTATGTATGGGAAGATTTTTTTTTAGGGACATATGCCCATTTTTTAACTTCAGTAAGAGAGGAATGTTGGGTAAGGGATGTAGGTATTTGTAGGGTAGGTGAGGAAGCAGATGTAAATAAACAGGACAACTAAGACAAGACACAGGGACAGTGAGGGACATGACAGTTTGGAGGACACCATGATTAGGGTTAGGGAGGGGACAATGGATGCCCACACCCATCAAATATGGAGACAATGAGAATCTAGTCATCACTCACAGGACTGCCATCACTTTCCCCTTACTCCACTGGCTGTTGGAGTGCTTAATGACTTCTCCTATGGACCATAAGTGAGAGCAGCCTCTCCATCCAGTATAGCTGTGCACCAGTGGTGCTGTGCATGACCCTATGCACCAAGCCTGGCAACTCCTGGTGGGTTATAACATCCCCACCTCCACCAGTACTCCTGGAGGGTACCACAGCACCAGCTGCTGACGTAGTACTACCTGACATTGGGTCCTTGATGTGCTGGGTGCTGATGCAGAAGCAGGTGGAGTAGGGGCAGATTGAGCCACAGGGGTTGGCCTACTTCCATGCAGTGTAAAGCATTTTGTGATTTGTCAGAGATGGTGACATGGAAATGTTTTGAAGACACATAGAAAAATAAAAAAAAAAGAGATAAGGGTTGGGGTAAGAGAAAACAAAGAAATATCTAGTACCATCAAATGTGACAAGCAATGCATTATCACAATAATAAAGTATTTATCTCTACTTTTACATTTAAGTATACTTCTTAATTACAAACTCTAAGTGATGATTGCTCAAAGTAATCCTCGCAATGTGCATATATTGCACATATGTTTGATCAAAGTATACAGACTAAGTTAACAGCAGGCCATTTATGCCACTTTTGTTGAAATTAAATTATGAAGTATTTTTAAAGGATTTTATTATATATTTATATACATTTGTTACTAGTAGTATTGGAACCCACAACATCTGACTACACTATTAGACTTGATTCCTACAGTTGGGTTGTGCTACAGACAGAAGCATGCATGCTTACTTTTATACTTAGGGTATGCATGCTTAATTTATTACTACTGTATAGAAGAGCAATACTTTAGCTAAAATAATACTTATGTTGTGCTGCATACATACTCCTTTCTTCCCTCAGTCCCACTAGATGCTTGGGTCTCCCTATTCACCATGATCTTATGACTGCCTGTGGAATAAAAAGAAAAGAACAAGATAAGAGCATTAAGCATACCAGTCCTGCATATATGCAGTGTCTAGCTAGTTTTAATTCTCTGTTTCATATATACTTAAACAACTGTGGATGTCAGCAGTCCTAAACTCATCCAGCCACTGGTTGAGTGTATCCTGCTTGTGCTTTTTGAGATCATTATAATGATTCCTACACTGTTCTCTAGTATGTGGAATGCAAGTCGCATTAGAGACAACCTTAGCCAGACTATTCCATGACTTAGACTTGTACTGAGAGCCGGTATAGTCTCCCTGCATGCACATTCAGCTGTGGTGCTTTACAAGGAGTCCAGTGGAGATTCTGAACTCCTCAACACACCACTTCTGTGCCTTAAATTGGGCACATTCCCTTCTACCACCAGACATGCCAAACCAGGAGAAACAGCAATAGATACGAATGATTTCCCGGCACTGCATGTTATTGCATCTACTACTAGTGTACAAACCCGAACAACCATGTCAACCAAGTTTGCATGAGGTTAAATAGAGAGCAACAGTGACAAACAGTGACAAAAGCAGTGTATGAACTGAAAAGGATAATGTGACAATTGGAATTAGTTTTTGGTTTGGATGCTGCTGTACCTGTTATTTGATTTAACTTTGCATACTTGTATTGGGGGTATAAATTATATAACCTGACACATTTTTGGTGTGGCTTTACACATTGATGAAATTAATTTGTACAATGTGGATGACATCAGCATTGGATGTTTGAGAGAAGATGCTAGAAGGCAGACCTATGCATTGGAAACAAAAAATATTCTTCCACATAGAGGATTTTTCATTCTTGCCACAGTAGAAGTGCTTGTTGAACATTCTCATTTGATATATATATATATATATATATATATATATATATATATATATATATATAGATATATATATATAGATATATATATATATATATATATATATATATATATACATGTATACACACACACACACACACACACACACACACACACACACATATATATATGCATGTATATATATATATATATATATATATATATATATATATATATATAGATATATATGTGTGTGTGTGTGTGTGTGTGTGTGTGTAAATGTATACATGACAGACTTAGGGGTTAACAAGGTATGTGTGTGACCTGACAAGATCCTGGTTTATACATTCATGTGGGTATGAGTATCACTGAGGTCTGAAGGCTATCCAAGGCCAGAGAAGGCAATTATAATTACAGAAACATAATATTCAGTATAACTCTGTCACACATATAACTCAAATGAGCTCCATTGCTATGCATACTTATCATTACTTATAATTATGTTTGAATTTTTTTATTTGTTTTTTTAAAATTGTGTGGACAAGCATTAATAAAATTGGGAGTGTGCTAGGCGAGAACCCAGTCTCACTTGTATTGCAGCCCTACATTTACTCCTGCTGCCAATGAAGCAGTTAGGAAACAGTTGTATATGTTCATATTCATTATTAAGTATGTCTGTTAACCACCAAGCAATGCTGCTTAGCATGTTTGCACAGTGACAAACTATAGAGGATGCAATACATCCGTTTTTAAATTGTCTACTGTCTGATTTCTGTTTGCAGGTGTTCTAGAACAGCAGGTGTTGAGGAAGGTTGTTAACTGACACACAATACCGCTTAGTGGGTTTGCACGATGGAAAGCAAAAGATGCAACAATGTATCCTTCTTGAACTCAAGAATGTCTGCATCCTGTATTTAGGTGTTCTGTCTGCTTAGTGTGCAGGCCATTAGTCCACATTTGTGTGAAGATAAGAGATGTGCAAACATGACAAGGAAGCCTCACTTGTTTTATCCTTGTGAGCAGTGTTTATTATATTTTATCCTTAAAAGACAAATGTGGGACTTGAACCATGATCTGCAGATAGCATACACTGTGTGAATCACTGTGTTTAGCAGATGTGCTACACACACAAGTGGTTCATAGGTGTAGTTTATGTATTGTTTACCAGAAAAGTACATTGCATGATATTTATTGTATTTATCTCTTTTTTCGTGTTTGCTGTAATCAGCATGCCACACAAATAGTGGTATTAAAATAGAAATATATAATAAACAGCATTACAAAATAAATGTTAGTACACATGAAAGATTTTTACACAAGTCTCGATTTGAACTCACACCACTGAGCCTACAAAACACAGTAATGGTGTATTTGCTACAGAAACAGCTTTGCAGAAGGAATGAAAATAATTGTGCGTACAAGCAAGTCCAAAAGCATCCACAGTACTAACAATACATATGACACTTGTACACTTCTGAATTGTTTGTATGTGTTAATTTCTTATATAGTGCAATGAAGGATCACCCAGCCATTTATGACTATTGTTTACAGCAATGCAGCTCTGTCTTATCTTTGTATGGTGTTCATGCTTCTCTTATCTGAGCAGTAATCTGAGACATGCAGTCTGTAAGGCATTCTGTATCATTGTCCTTAAAAAGTATAAACATACTAAATGGCAGTAATATACAGTTTTCAACAAAGGCAGAATAGAAACTGAAAAATATGTGCTTTTCACTTCTGTTTCAAACCTTGATACAATTACTTCTATACTTTGTTAACATATCCTGGCTGACACACCCACTGCAGGTAAGGGAGTCTGAATTGTTGTGTATTCCTTTTCCCTCCCACTAACCATTCACAGTTGCAATCCATTAGCAACAAACACTGAGGTAGTGCTTACACTATGTTATATCTGTTACACAACGCCAAAAGTTTGGGATTCAGCTATTCTAATGAGTTCACACGACATTTGCATCTTCACTGTGCTCAGAAGCATGAGCCTACTCCATAACAAGGTAACCATGTAACAAGGGAACTTGAAGTTGAAAGGACTTGTGTATTTGTAGAACACAAAGGATTGACATTCCTTTACATTTATCTGCACATAAGGCTTTTGATGTTGCTAAAGTATGGTTGCATTTCTCAGGTACATGCTATATTTGTTCACATATTATGAAGAGAATTGTTATTTAGATGCATTTTGAGATTAAATTATCTGTATGCACTTCTTATACTTCACCCTTGATATAGGCATTTTGCCGTGCATTGGTTGTCACAGATAGACAGTCTTATTAACTGCCATTACAAGTGTTATTGTTAAAACTGGTTATCTTACAGTCTTTTCTATCTTATTCCATGGAAATGTAAAGTACTATATTTTCAATGACACAGGGGTGTAATGGTTCTAAGATGGCCCAGAGACACCACCAAGGAAGTGCTGGGCACACTAAGAGGTGCTAACAATCATTACAATTTACTTTTGAGTTGTTCATGTGTACACATTTTGTGAAAAGTGTGTGGGAAGCATTCATAAAAGGTAAATTATGTGTTATTCCTTGGATTCTACAAACTGTCATTTTCCTGTTGTTTTAGTCCAGTGGAAGCAAAGTACTATTTGTGTGTTTCCACATCACCAATTGGGTTTCAAGAGTTTTGCTCTTGCTAGTGTGTAGTCATCCTGGTATTTCAATGTGTGCATGGGGAAAATTGCATGTAATCAGTGGCATGTTGTAATATAGCATTCAGGAACTGATTTAAGATCCTGGATGTTGATGCCTGTGATATACCCAGCGTATGCCCTGTTAGCATCTGAAAGATTCCTGTAGCTAGAAATCTAAGTACTGTACATACCTTAGTCTCCACGGGTATCCGTTCCCCTTGGTTTGCCTTTGCTCTCAGTTGTGGATGACAGAGGTTGCAGATTTCCTGTAATGGGTCTCTATCCACCCTGTAGCACTCTACAATTTCCACATCATGCAGACTATGATAAGTTAACAGAAGTCTAAATACCCTTTTCCTTCTTGATTGAGGTCTATTTGCAGCAGCACAGACTTGTGCATGTTAGACATACATATGTATAACAGCAACTACAGCCTTTAACAATGTTTCCGTGTAGAATATCTTCCGTGGCTGTATTCCAATAAGTTTTGGAATTCACAGGGAATACCTACATTGAGCCTACATGATTGCTTTATAGCCTGATGAATAGCTCCTCCATCTTGAATTGGTTGATTAGCATACAATTCAGTTGCACGTCACAATGTTTACCGCATTAGCCCGGCTCTACATGGTCTTACTGAATACAAAACAGTGTGATGCACACATGGTTTTAGCAGACCATGTAGGCTTCATTGAATCCATACCTAAAAGTTTTTATACATATGTAACATTCTTATCATTTTTTGTGTCTTTCGGCTTTTCCCGGTTAGGGGTTGCCACAGCGGAACTCCGGTCCGCTAATGATTGGCAGTAGATTTTTTACGTGCCGAGTTTGCCAGCCCTGATGCACAACCTTCAACAAAGGTACGTCCATTCACGCATGTCTCCACACAGAAGACGCTCTAGCTGAGAATCAAACAGCACAACATAGGAGGCTGCTAGAGTTTTATACATTATGACAGATAAATAAGTTCCCAAATCTTTTATTTCCAAATATGTCCCCAAATAAGGAGATATATCTTTTAATTGTAAATCAGGCTGATAGTTGACATCATTAGCTTATTTTTATGTGTTTTCCTTATATCCTGTATATTTCCAACATTTAGTTAACATAGCAAATAATTTTAATAAAACCGTCTCTGAATCTAATAATTAAATAAAGCAAGTCATTGACAAAAAAGGCTATTTTATTCCCTTCCAACATACATTCGTTCACTTCAAAACTGCATATTATTTCTGTTTTAAATATAAAGCAAAAACATGTTGAAAAAATATGTTTTAAATATAAAGCAAAACATTAGGGGAAAACTGAATGGATCTAAAGTTTATCTGATAGCTTTGAATTCGGCAAAATAACCTTCATATATTGAGCTAATCAATTATATAAACTCCTTTGGCAGTCTAAATAGTTTTAACACCTGCAATTGAAATATCTGCTTTGCCCAGTCAGCTGTAATCTCTGTAATAAGTAATGATCCTTTTACAAGTCTTCCTGCTTTATTTGTGTTTTGCATTAATAATACATTTTATAGAGCTGCTAAAGTTTTGACATCGCAGGTTAAACCACACTCATTTAGATGCAACAAACTTGGCAACTGCAGTTTCAGACTATTAACCAATATCTGTAAAACATCTAAATTGCTATCAAACATCAACATGGTTATAAAACATCTATAATCAAAGATCAATATAGATTATCATCATCATCATCATCATCCCCCTTTTTCTCATTTTCTACATGGGGTTGGGATCTCATGTTAACTGTCACCATCTCGCTCTGTCTCTTCAATGCCACACTCCTGCCTTCTTCGACACTCATGTCTGACTGTCACAGATCTTCTCTCATACAATCCATCTACTTCTTTGCTGGATGCCTTAATTTCCTCTTACCTTCTTCCTGATTATCCCAAATCTTCTTCACCAGATGGTCTTCTGCTTTTCTGCACATGTGCCTGAACCACCATAATCTGCCCTCTTTTCTACAAATGGCGCTACTTCAGCTTCTGCTCTCATGTCCTCATTTTTTAATTTGTCTCACAGTGTGCATCTTACCACCCTTTTCCATCACCTTTTCCATCATCTTTAGCTTCTTCATCTGCTCTGCCTTTACTGTCCAGGTTTCTGTACCATACAGTAGCACTGGTCACACCACTCTCTTATACACCTTACTTTTCAGCTTCTTTGGCATTCTTCTGTCATTCACTACACCTGACACTTTGTGACAGTTAGCTGCAACCACTCTGATTCTAGCTTTGACCTCTTCATTCAGACGTCCATTCTCCTCAACCACCCTTACCAGATACTTGAAGCTATTAACCTGTTCCACTGTCTTCCTTTCTGTCTCAGTTGTCAGCTTCCTCTGCTTTCCCAAATTTGCTGCCATTACCACTGTTGGGGAAATCAAAAGAAGATCAGTATAGATATAGGCCTGTATAAAGATGGACTTGCTTGGGCCTTCCCTTCTTTATGAATTAATTACACTTCATACCAGCTGGCTGCATGAAAAGTACCAGTCAAAACCCTATTATATAAATGCATACATATACTTATAAACAAAGACATTGGCAGCCTTAAAACACTGGACCGCACCCAGTTTGGGTTTGTGAAGGGCTGATCTTGTCTCCTGAACCTTATTGACTTCTTCGAATCAGTCTCCAGAGCCATGGACGAGGGTAAGGCAGTCCACACAGCTTATCTGGACCTCACCAAGGCCTTTGACACCGTCCCCCACTCTAGAATCATAGAAAAACTTACTAAGCTAGGCATTAATCCCTACATCACTCGATGGGTTGCCAACTGGCTTACTGACAGAACCCACACTGTAAAAGTAGCTGACTCCAAATCCAGTTCCAGACAAGTGACAAGTGGAGTACCTCAGGGTTCAGTCCTGGGACCTCTCTTGTTTGGCATTTACTTCTCTGAAGTACAGGCCAACACTAAGGGACTCTGGCTATCAAAGTTCATAGATGACTGCAAACTGGGAGCCATTATTGAATCCCCAAATGATGTGGATACTCTACAAAAGGGCCTTACAGAAACAGATGCTTGGTGCCAGAGCCATGGGCTCAAGCTCAATGCCAAGAAATGTATAGTTATCCCCTTTGGGAAAAAACATGTACCCATGAACTATGACATAGGTGGCAGTACACTAAACACCGAAAGTGTGATAAGAGACTTAGGGACACAGGTGGACAGTGGTCACACCTTCAATAACCACATCACCACAACTGTCAGGAAATCCTTCTATGTGGCACACCTCATCACTAAGGGCTTTTCATCCAGAAAAAATGAGGTCATTGTCCCACTGTACTCGTCCCTCATTGACCCATTACAGAATACAATGCCCCATTTGGTATGTACTTCTCAAGACATCTGCAACAACTGGAAAGGCCACAGAAATACCTCACTAAAAGAATCACAGGCCTAAAGCAGATGCCCTATGCTGACCACCTTAAAAAACTCCAGCTATACTCTGTCACATATCGTCAACTCCAAGGCGATCTCTGCTTAACATACAAGGCCATGTCAAACCAAGAGCTGTTGGACATGGTACACTTAAAGAAATCCCAATCCCTCAGAGCCACATGCTCCAGGGATCTAAATCTTGTCATCACAATAAACAAAACATGCTGGAGGGATAGGTTCCTGACTCAGAGACTCCCCAGACTTTGGAATAGACTACCCATACATGTCAAGCAGAGCGCCTCTTTGGCCCTTTTCAAAAAGAACCTTGATGATTGGCTAGGAGAAAGGAAATTCAACCCAGGGATCATTTCAGTTGCCCTGCTAGACAGAGGTCCAGGGAAGTAAATGGTGTGGGAAGAAATAGCCAGGGAATTGTTATGGCTAGGCTTGTGGTACCAACCTATAAACCTATGAACCTATGAATATAAGATGCCTCACTCCTTGCAAACAAATTATTTTGGAAACCTATCTAGACTCTGAGATTTCTTAGATAGTTGAACTAGAAGCAACTTTCACAACTCTTCCAATGTAATATGCTCCATCAATGTTTTCTGAAGGGTTGTCATCAGTCCCAGTAATGATAGAGTCACAAGAAGTACCTCTACCCCTCTTGTAACCAATAGATTTAGTTCTAAACCATATAAAAATTGATAACATTTCCTAAAAACCTCAAACATTTCTACAGGATAAATGGACATCTGTCCCTCAGATTCTTATTATAATTAAATCACCATTCTCTCTCCTTTCAGTTATTGCTGTCTAAATCACTGGGGTATTTTCAAAATACTAAAGTCATAACCTATTCTGTCTAAACCACTCACTTTTGTCTAGAATTACTGTTTCATCTGTAGTCTTCTTGGCTAGCTTATTAAACTACAAGATACCCTCCATTTCCTGCAAATATTGTAGCCAGGTTAACTTGAAATTCAGAACCATTTGTTTCTGCATCCACAGCCACTTTCTATGTGAACCAGCATAGTCTTTCAAACTCCCATTGACTATATTCCAATTTTCTTTTAAGGCCCTGTATGGATATTCGAGAAACTCATTCCACATGTCAGACTTGGCTGAGAACCACGTTTTGAATTCAGGCAGCATAGAATTTAGGGTACAATCAAATATGAGCTCAAAAATGTTCTAAGTTTGGAAAATTTATATCCTTGAATGTCTTTTATATGTTTAGGTACAATATGCAAAGTCTGCTACCTCAACCAACTTGCAAATAGATATATCTATCAGACCTAGTATCTTATAATAAGCTCCAAAAACTGTCCCCGGTCAGGATATCTCAACATTCTTGATCCATAATGCACCTCTCTGACCATCATTACTAGGGTCTAGTTTCCCAGCAATATCAAAATTCCCTTAAAGAAAACAAATATGTACCTCATCATAACTCTTAAATTCTGAGGAAAAGCTTTAGGAGGACTGAATACACTTACTACAGTCAAAAATACTGATCACTAACCATATCAATTTCCACACATTTGCTGAACCTATAAGATTTGAGATTTAATATTTACAATGGCACTACTCTTTTGACTGATTGATATTTCTCTCCTATAAGACCCATCACACTCTGCAAATTAACTGCTCCTATATCCACATTTACATACCTTTTAAGTGGTTCAAGTTGTTAAATGTGTTTCGTGTAAACAAAATTATATCAGAAATGTGCTGTTTAATCAAGGCAAGTACTTAGCCTACTTGGTAGGGCTTACTAGCCCATTATAATTTCATAAAAGAGCCTTAGTACCTATTCTGAAAAAAATCAATCTTTTTCATAAATTCCTGGAACTAAAAAAAAATCATCTGGCTAATTTCTTCCTTTAAGTAATCCAGAGGGGTATTTTTTGTTCATAACTTTACTTTTTAGTGAGAAAAATGCTGAAAGAGAAATGAACTTCCATAACTTAGCAATTTCCCTCACTTCTTCCAACAAAAAACATTTCCTGACTCCAATACAGCAAAACTAATAATTTAAAAAATCCATAGGGCCATAGTAAGTACTAAGCTAGCTGCCCTTGTAGACCATTTTAATTCAAGCCAACTTCCCTTTCAAAGGTGAGAATCAAACCTTGCACTTTGTGTCTGTGAGATGAACACCTTAATCATTATGCTAACCCTCAACCCAAATGCAGACCACCATTTATAGTTTGATATTTTACTTGCAAAGTCAAACAGATATACACAAAAGCATTGCTAATGCACAGTAATGTTAACAAGTACACACAGGGATGTATTTTCCAACTATGATTCCACAGGAGAGAGTTTAAGGCCCAAGGAAAAAAAGCCACAGCAGAGCAAAGGCAAGGAGTGCATTTATAAATCAAGAATAACGCTATTGTAGAGGCAGCTCAGATATTGGAAAGAGCCATAATGATGTCCTGCAAATCTATGCTGATAGATTTACTGGCCTAATAAGCTCTCATACCGATAAATCCTGATGCGGTACTAATGATGTATACACAAAGGAAAGAGTTACTGGCTCTAAAGTAAAGCAGAGAATGAATCAAAACAAATGTCAGACTTATATTTAATAAAGTGATTGGAGCCGACAGAATGGATAAACAGTATAGTCACTACTGCAAAGAAAGACAAGTTTCCCATTTCTATTTAAAAGAGAGTATTACTCATTGTTACAGAGCTGAGAAAGTGGTCTAAAGAATGTCCACTTCTAATTTTTTTTCAGTACTAGATGCAAACTAGGGTTTCTGGCAAATATGGCTTGATGAAGTAATCTAAACATAGTATGCATATCTAAACATAGTGTGCATTTAATTCACCATTAGGAAGGGATAAATTCCTTTTACTTTTTATTAATACCAGCAGTGTTTTAAAGAGCTTTTGAACTACTAACTGGAAATTTAGAAGGTGTTGTACCTCTTAGCTCAAGAATCAGGAATGAAGAAAAAAAATAATGCAGAACAAAGGCTAAGAATCACAGACAGATTTTAAATATCGCTCTTATAAACTTAAAAAGCTACTAAGATAACAGGTTTTGTACTGCCATACATTTCATGAAGTATATGAAGTCGGAAACTGAAATATCTGCCATAACTATTTATCAGACCCCCCCCCCCCCCAAAAAAAAAAAGAAAATTCATGCCTAACAGACCAAAAATATGAGGGAAAATCAAATACACTCTGCAAAACCAGGGAAGTTGTAAACTATCCTGATAATCTGTTAGCACAAGTTCAACAACAAAAAACAAAACTAAGACAACTGCTGAATATGATTAAGACAGGTGAACGGCAGGCTAAATAAGAGCAAATGTAACATCATAGTGGCAGTTCTAAAATACATGGGTCATGGTCTAATGTGAAAGAGTTGAGAAGCTTACATGCACCACATGTTTATTTTTCATAAAAGTTACTTATGATGAACTTTACAGCATTAAGAATAGAATAAAACGTGGGTAGAGTGCCACTATCACCTTGGATGGTACTCAGAAGCTCTGGTTTAGAAAGGTATTTCATATCCATGAGGCCAATTGGGCTTTTTGTATTTTTCTTTCGTTCTTTTTTTTTTACACCAATTCCATTCTTTCCATTCTATATTATTATTTGCGTACCCTAGATACAGTGAGCAACTGTTAATAATTTACACAAGGCTGTTCTTTACAATCCGCATTAAGCTAGGCAACACCATATAGCTTTTTATTTACTACTCTTATTTAAGATAACCATGCTTTTCCAATGGCTATGTTAACCATTTCAGAACTAGGCAATATTACAACCTTGTTCTGCATGTTAATGCTTTGAGGATTAACAGTCACACCCATAATCCTGAGATAAAAAGCAGCAGCAGTATGCTTTTCTGGTGTTTTGGACAGGGGGTTTTGGGCAGGTTCTTCATTAGATAAACACTTCTAAGAATGTTGTATTGTACTGGTGTTACTCAAGAGCAACTACAGATGTCTTAGCTATTTCATTTCACTTTACTAAAATTCCTCTGTTCTGTAGATTAACATTCTATGCAATCTGGAAGATACATTGTACAAACACAACATGCTCTGCAAGGTTTTGGGGTCTATTGCAACTTCAGATTTGTTAATCAGATTGCATGCAGAGTATTTTTCCCCTGTGAATTTACTTCTAAGGGGGTGCACCATAGCAATGACCTGATAAAACAAAGAATAGCTGTACAAATGCAAAGGCCAGAACATAATCAAACTTTATACAGATTTCTAAGAAAGATACAGTAATTTGCAAAGTTTGCACCTGATATGTCCAAGAAAATTATCCAAGAGAAGCTGTAGCCAGGGAATTGAAGTCTGAACAGGAAAATTGCTTTGAAATGCATAATAAATTAGTTACATATTGTCTGATATTAAAATGCAATAATGTGAATAAGCCAGCTATGCTGCAAGTAGATGGCTTTTAGAATGCTATATGACCTATGACTTTACAGGGAAGAAGATCAGTTTTCTATAATCAGCAGCATTTCCAAATATAAAAAAGACACATTATGATATAGTAAAGAATTTCCTTTAATTTTCTAAGGATATCAGAAATTTCATGGATATGTGTATAGTAAAGAAGTTGAAAAGGAAATATTCCCCGACTCCTTGCAAATCATATTCAGATAGTATCAAGGTATCCCCTAAATTGTATATGATTCTATTTAATCTATAGAAGTATGATCAGAAAGTGAAATACAAGCCAGGTAACAAAATTCACATAGCTGATATGCTTAGTGAATAGTTTCTAAAAGAAGAAAGAACAATTCTTTAGGCAATATCAAAGTTACTGATCACTGCAGGAAACGTAAATAAAATACACTGAACCAAAATTAGAAATGCACTTGCTGAAAGACATCACAATGAAATTTTATTTTTTATTAAAATATTTGAAATACATCGTTCTTACTTTTTTTATGAAGACATAGGTTGTGCCCATGACTTAAGATTTAAAGTTGACAAAATAATATTTCATAGCTCACAATCAGTAGAGAAGGAAAATGCTTGAAAATATACTGGTCATATTCAAGACATTTAGACTCAGACATAACAAAAAGTGTAGAAATGTATCAGTTATAGTATATTGTACAACAATGCAAAGGAAGAGATGCTAGCCTGCCCACTATCAGATTATTCATGGTGTTAAGTGAGTTTAGATTATTCCTGTCTCATATGTGAGGATTATAAGGTGTTTCGTAGTTTTATAATTTCATAGTGTCTTACTAGGCTATTGACCCTGATGGATCTTTAGAAGCCTTGTCATGCATTCCAGTGAAACTTTTTTAAGCCTTTGTAATTTAAATGTAAATAACCTGGCTTAAGCAGAACATTTACATGTTACACAAGAGTGTTACTTAAGGGGTGAATTTCTGGTTTCCCATCTGTTCATCCAAATTACCTTTAAAGAGAGTAAGAAAACTACTTTGCATTATGTGCAGAGGAAGGCAATTCAAAATAAGTGGCATTCTCTGTGATACATAGGTATCTTACCAACATTTTTTGATGTGTTGCAAAAGATATTAAGATGTCTTGGGCCGTTGTTTATGCCTCCACAGGACTTGTGAATATGCAGTATGTCTGAAAGGATGGGATCTGTTGAGGCTTTGTATGAGAAGCAGATGCCACCCCTCAGCAATATGTATGATACCGAGAGTAGGGACAAGACTTTTAGAGACAATCAGTGCAGTTTTTATGACTTAGACCTTTGATTTTCTTGGGAAGAAAACACAGTGGGCATTTAGGTTGTGTCAAGTGCTTGGAAAGGTACATGCTAAAAAGGGCATTATCCTCTTTTATTGGTCTAATAAGTGCCAAATACAGCAGAACAATTACATCCCTGTGGGCACCATACCCATACTAATAAGCTGTGCAGTGAAAAATGACTTTATTACAATAGTGGATTCATGGTGATTGAAGGATAGTTCACTATCTACATTGGTTCCCAGGTTCCTAACTACCGGGTAAGTTTTCAGGGATGTGTTGTCAATATGATAGTTGCAACAGATATTATATTTGCTGAAGGATACCATTATACATTTTTAGGCATTTAGTTTTAGTCCATGTTTTGACAACAGCTGTTTGTATGGGAAATACCCTCTTCGAGGATCTTGTGGATACCACCTAGTTTGCAGCCATCAGCAAACATGTTGACACACAAGTCCTTCACGTTGGCTTTGATCTCTGAGAAGTAAATGGCAATGAAGAGTGGCCCAACGATACAGCCCTGTGGTACGCTACTGGTGACAGGTCTTTTGAGGAGATGGAACTTCCCATCCTAATTTCCTGGGTTCTATTTGTTTCAAGTAACATAGGAATTGACATTTAGCTGGGAGAGTTTATTAACAATACCTAAGTGTGGAAGGGTGTTGAACACCTTAACAAGGTCAAAATATGTAGTGTGTACTGACTTTCTTTCATCATTTGCTTCAGTAACTTTCTCAAAGAAGTCAACCAGATCGAATAAGTAGGATCTGCCTTTGACAAAACCAAACTAGCTTGGGTCAAGGGTTTGTAGGTTGCTTATGTCCTTATTTAATAATTCCATAATATTCTTTCCATAGTCTTGCAGATAAGGTGCATCACGCAGGGAAGATGACTGCTGCTGTCCTGCATTCATCTGGCATGTAGTCTGTTTGGAAGTTCATAATGAATCATGGTTGTAGGGGGTGTTACAGATCCTGATTCAAGCTAGCCAGGTATCTGGCCCCATACAAGCAGTGCTCATGTTCTTGGATACTTCTTGTTGACTTGTTCTTGTAAGAATTGGGGATGGCATAGATGCAGGTATGTGATGTGGAAATATTGGTGGGGAAGAAGGGGGGGAATTTGGACTAAATTTATCTGATAGTAGATTGGCTAGGCAGTATATTTTTACTATTGGATCTGTGCAGTGCTGGACAATGTTGCTGAGGTTTTGAACATAGCTAAAGAAAGCTTTGTTTTTGTCTTTCACTTGAGTGACTATTTTATCTCATATATGACTTTAGCTGATTTTATCATGAACTGGAGTCCCGTGCTAAGTTTAGCACGAGCATTTCAGCATGCTGTTGAAGTTCTCTGAAATAATTAAACAGATTGACATATCAAGTATTAGTATAATCAGAGCATTAAAGTCTATATTCTCAAGAATGGAATATGTGTTGTTGTCATATGTAACAGTTATTAAGAATACAAAAAAATGGGAATTCAGAAAATTTGTGTTTGAACAGAAGTTCATAAATATAATGTCTAGTTCACATTTCCATAGTCTAATAGATATTTTGAATTAACCTGTCACACACTGAAAATTATAATGAGAAACAGCCGTAGCAAAATTTATAGGGATTATTATCTTATCATTTTGGAATTTAGGAATGTACCACTGCAGATCACAGTCCTTCACAATTTCATCTGTTAGTAAACAGAAGGTTGAAAAGCAAATTATCAACTTTGACCAGATCTCTAATGCAATAAAAATAGCAAAAATAATGGATATGCTGAAATCAACAAAGTCAGAAATAATGTTATGACAGAAACTGCAGAAGCCTTCCAGATATACAGGTTGCAGAGAATATAACTATACAAACGTCATATAGAAAAGTCCACAACCTGAAGCTAAAGTTGTTAGCAAGGCAGCCAAACCAAAATCCTTTGTTGCTCACCTAAACTATGGAAATCTGTGTGTAAGAAATTGTAGACATTCTAATAAGATAAAAACAGCAAAGTCAAAGTCACAAGATGATGAGACACAAGATGTGCCAAAGGCAGTCCTCTTGTAATAAAGCAGAAACTCTCAGAACTATGGCTGTCAAGAGAGAAAGAAAGACTCCTGAAGTCATGTCTCCAAATAAAGCTGGAACACAGAAAGAACTGCCCCAGAGGGAAGATCGGAAATCTTTGTGTAATCAGTCCTGTTAAATTCTCCAGATATGGGAAATATTTGAAGAAATCAAACTACTATATAAACTGTTTAAGAATTAAAGATGATTCTAAGGACTGAAAAGTGCATTTTAGTAAAATGTTTTTAAATAACAGAAAGTCTTATTTTTATTTAAATAAACCTATGACATATTAAACATAGTGTTACAGTTATTTTTAAAATTATCAGTGCAATTACATAATCCATGCTATCTTATGTATATATATAGGTAACCATTTGAAATGTCATGACCTGCTACAGCAAGTCCCAAAAGATGGATACAGAATGGCCGAAAAAAAATGACTTACATATATCAAGTCCAAGATGGCCATTTCCGAGAATATTCCATTTTCTCCAAAGTATGTCAGTCTTGGAGTTGGTATATATATATATATATATATATATATATATATATATATATATATATATTTTATATATATATATATATATATATATGTATGGCACATACAAAGGTGCAGGCGGGTTTGCCCCTCTGAAAAACAGAACTTTAAAGGAGAAGAGAGATGTTCAAGATTCGTTCTTGTCTTGCATGTTTGGCTTTTTTAAATCTCTGTTGGCAATAGGTATTATAAGTGCCGACAGTTCAATAGGAAACATTTTATATATATATATATATATATATATATATATATATATATATATATATATATATATATATATATATATATATTAAGTAGCAGTGGTGTTTTTTTTTTGTTTTGTTTTGTTTTTTTTTTTTTATAATAGGTAGCTATCTATCATCTAGACAGCAACTGAAGAGGTCATAAAAGAAATAAGGGCAGATCATGTTTAAATAGGTGCCATTTTGACACCTCCTTGGAATACTCTTCCACTACTGATATTGAGAATTCAGTAGTTGATGCTGAGCAAACGCCCTTCTCCCAGTTTACCTCTTCACACCCTTTAAACACAATCAGAGCTGTAGAGATTGTGACAGATTGGAATGCCAATAAGTGCAATGAAGTACTGGTGAATATTTTTGACAATGCATCTGCAGTTGTGGAAACTTAAATACAGGTTTATCCTTTGTTTCCTCTTGTTCATCTCACATGTTGATTTTGCTGATGATGTTAAACAATTTTCTCATACTTTGAATATGAAATACTGTTTTCTCAACATCCTTATGGGCCTGGGTTAATGTAAATGGAGAAGAAAGGGGCAAGTTTAAATTTAAAACATCTGCTTTCTATCCCCTATCATCGATCAGTATGATGCTTTGAGCAACAGGTTCTATAAGAATGTCACACTCAAACATATTATTTAATTCCAATTACACATAATATTTTAAAAGAAGAATCATTAGCTTTAACTTCTTTGAGGCAGAATACAGATGGGGTCATTATATGTGCTGACAAGGGGAGAATTGTCGTTATTTCAAATAGGCCTGATTATGAACAGTAAGCATGAAAACAACTTGACAATGTTTCATATTACAATAAAATGCCTTTTGATCCTACTAAACATTTTAAAAGTCAGATTCTTTTCAATCATTTTTTGTACAACAGACCTATATCAATAGTAATTTAGTTAGGCAACTTAATGTGGATGACCCACAAAAGCAGTTCTTTTACCTGCTATGTAAGATATAAAAATGTGTTAAACCTACCCCAGTAGATCTATTATAGGAATACCTGGGTCCTTGATAGAGCCACTACCTGATTTTTTTAGAATGCAAACTTAAGCCTCAGCTGGACCTTATTATTTCTCAAATTAAAGACAAAACTGAGTTTTTGAAATTTATTGAAACTAAACATGTTGGGGCTGATATGTATATGTGCTGCTTAGTTGTACAGTCCATACACACTTCAGTCCCCCACCAAAAGGAGGAAGTCAGACACTTTTTGGAATCTTCTAAGCTTTACCTCCCCCCTTTTTCTAAACTTAAAAATAGAACATTTGCAATTTTGTTTTGAAAATGAATGTTTTCTACTACAAGAGGAATGCTACTAGCAGAACAAAGATATAGCCATAGTTATTAGTTTTGCCCTTACTCACAACGATTTATATATAGGATTTTTTGAATCCTGGATGGTAAATAATGTCAGTATTAATTCATTTGCAACAATATTGTTTATTAGAAATGTTACTTAGATGACTTCTGGTTGGTGTGGCATGGAACTGAAGAATCATTCAAGGGTTTCTTTTCATTTCTAAACAATAATGATTTGGGTCTTTTATTTACATGTGCTAGTAATTTACGTACTTACAACTTCCTTGATGTTATAGTTTCAAAACTGTTGGATGGAAGTCTTTCAACAAGCATATACAGAAAACTTTTTCAAAAAAATTGTTTCCTACAAGGCAACAGTTGCCACCTTTCCTGTATGATTAAAAACATTCCCTTTTCTCAGGCATACTGTGCAAACAGAATTTGTAGTGAGGAAACAGAATTTCAGAAGGGGATGGATACACTGAGTAACTGGTTCCTATCATGGAGATACAAACCTGTAGATATTACTTGGGCAATGTGCAAGGTTAAGACACTTTCAAAGCAACAAACTTTAAAATATAAAAATAGGAGTCACTCAAATACATCTAATTAGACCATTAGATTTCTTACTACATATGGTTCAAATATTGAGACTAAAGGGATACCTTCAGAAATTCTGGCATATTCTTATTAATGATGATTTTTATGGTATTATCTTGCCTGATAATTTTACTTCCTCTTTTACAGAAGGATAAACTCTAGGACAGCATTTTCTAACTATAAGAAAGTAGGTAAAATCAATGCAATGTAGACGTCTAGTACAGCTGACATTCTGACAGGCTTTTTCCTATTTGGCCACAATTTGTTTGCAAAACACATTTTGTTTTACTTTTCTTAATGCATCAAAATAATTTGATATGTGGGCCTTCATTAATTGCCAGACCAGATGAATTAATTGTTTTGTTGTTAGTTTGTGTGGTTCAGTTTATGTTGGACAAATGTCTAATAAGTTTAAATAGCATATTTTTCAGCATGTGAGTGATACTAATTGTAAAAGGGAATGTAGTGTACTAGACATAAAATTGTACATCTGAATGCTATATCCTCTTATACTGGAATTGATTACTTTAAGTGTTCTGACTTAAGTACTTAACTGACAGCAGGAAGGATGAACTCTTGGATAAAAAGGAGATACAAGGGATATTAAACCTAGGAACTGTGAATGTCCCAGTTATTTTGTTTTCTCAAATATGCTTTGAGAAAGATGCATCCCTGCCTGTTAAGAACTTTGGCTTTTAATTAAGTGTTGTAAGATTTATAGGACCAACCAGAACTTTTACATTTGACCACTAGAGGGAAGCACTTGAATGCTATTCTTTCAACACTTGCTACAGCGTGAACTACTAACATTTTTGTTTGTACTTCTCTTTGAACAGTTAAGTCATTTATTTATTGTTATGACTTTTGATATATATTTGCACAATAATTTAGTTATTAACTGTTTGATAATTTGTATTTATTATTATTTGATGCATTTGTGAGGGTTGGGTGAATTCAATTGATCTGTATACTTGTGAGTGTGTGTGTGTGTGTGTGTGTGTGTGTGTGTGTGTGTGTGTGTGTGTGTGTGTGTATATATATATATATATATATATATATATATATATATATATATATATATATATATATATATGAGTGAAGTATTAAAACTCTTTTACATATGTTTATACTAGATAAGCATTGAAAATGCCCCCAAGGGTGAAACCATGTGGTCTGCAGACACACTGGTGTTTAATAAAGGTTAATTTTGGCAACCGTTACAGTTTAGTGCTGGCTTGACTTGTTTATGGTGTTTTACACACACAAACACACACACACACACACACACACACACACACACACACACACACACACATACATACACATACATTTATTATGTAATTGACTCTTGCCCCATGGAGGAATGAAAAGGCTGATGGATCACGAGAGGCTGGTAGACAGTGAGTTAGTTGCATGAAACACTTTTTACATTCTGCTTCTGTATTTACAACACTGATATTTTATTGAGTTCCTGTACGATCTGGTTTGTTGGCCAGGTGCATTTTCCTGGTATAAATGAAGAGGCCTGTTTTTTATGTTTATAAGTTGTTTTCATTTATGACAATTTAATGTGCAAAGGCTTGCAGAGAACTACAGCTAGCGCATAGCTGTGAAGGGTTGTCTTGCGGCATAAGCAATAGACGTTCTTGAAAAGGTAATCCTGGAGTTCTGCTTCAAAGGATGTTTGTTTAGTGACTCTTCTTAAATGTTGTGGCAGTGGTTTCCAGGTCAAAGGTGACAGGCTATTGAACGCATGCTGGGCTTTATTCATTTTGCAGAATAGTGGCAAACATTTTGTGATTATATGGCACACTGGAAAAAGTGATAATTTTTCAAGTGAGTGAGTCAATATCCCAAATAAAGTAGGTGAAGAACAGGTCTAGAGGGGAGATGGTTTGCTCTGAAGTTGTCAGGGTGCTAATAGGTATTTCTGAGAGATGTACAGTGCTGCTATGGTGGGAAAGATAAGTAGGTTTATTTATATTTTGGTTGACAAAGGCTAGAATATATTTTATATCCTAGAGTATTCCTAATGTGTAGATTGAACAGAATAGTCTTTCTGTGGCTGAATAACATTTTGACACCTATTGTCTGACTAATTGTGAGTAGAGTGCTGTGTCCATGGAATAATTTGAGAATTGTAGGTGAGTGAGTCTGTGTGTGTATGTGTACATGTGCATATACATGTGCATGCGCACATTTGTTTCTTTGTGTTGAAAGACACAGTGGGAGTTAATCAGTGAATGATGTATTTGTTGTGGTACACTTGTTCTGTCATAGGTTCATAGATTCATAGATTAGTACCAGGCTAATTGCCCCTGCGAGCCATTTTAAGCCTAGCCAATTATCCCCTGTGAGACTCAAACCCTGTACCTTGTGTTTGTAAGGCAAACACTTTAACCATTAGGCCACCCTCCTAACCCTATTGTGTTATTGCTTATTTGACTGTAATAATGAATTCATTTCTCATTTTTTACTCTCGGTACAAACATCATCATTTCAGTTTTCTCATAGCTTGATTTTGAGCTTGTTAGTTCAGGCCATTGCTAAACCTGCAAGTAATTCCAAAGCTCACACTGTGATATAGTTTTGAATTTAATTTTGGCTTGTTTGCTTACTAAGATTATGCAGACCCTGCATATGAGATTTCATTTAATGATGGCATGTTTAAAGATCACTTGAGTATGAACTGACGAAATAGAAGAGAGAAAAGGATAAATCCATGTGCAGCTAGAGCTGACAACTATTGTTTATGCTCTTTATATTCTATTAAATGAATGTCCTTAAAACCAGCTGCATGCAGTCTGATAGATGCCAGTATTATTTAATACAAAGTGACATACAGTGATCTAATCCTTTCTGAAATCAGTAAATAAAGCTATTCTGAGTTGGTCCTGATCAGCATTTTCAAGGATTTGGTTACTGACTGTCCAAAGTGCTGTTGACATGCTCTACCGCTTACTGGAGTCATACTGATTATTGTTTAAAATGACATATTTACCATTGTGGTAAGCAAGAGTAGGGGCATGCATTTTCTGGAAATTTCTGCAAGTCTGGGGAAAAGTGAGATTGATTAGTTGCCTTCTGGAGAGGGGACAGTGCTGCTTTGAGAAATTTCACCATGTAAGTTATTTTCTTTTAACCTACAATGCAAGGGAAGTGAAAGAGATTGTTTATAAGTGTGAAACATTTACTTATGCATGTAGTAGTTGGTTTGACAGACAGAGTGGTTATAATTCATCCTGGCTTGCTGAAATGGTGTCAGGAAGACAGAAAAAAAAACAAAAAAAACAAGGACCCCAGACCCAAACCAAATATCTTGACTTAAACAGAAATTGTTGAATAGAGACAAAAGCAGCAAAAGGCAACTTGACAAGAACAACTATTAGGTCACCACAGAAGAATCTAGACCAAAATGAATATTACGGGGCAGAGAAAGCAAACTATAATAATGTCACTCTCTGTCTCAATTTTGCTACAGCTGTCAGAGAGAGAGAGAGAGAGAGAGAGAAATAACTGAAAGTGTTAAAAGTTATTTTGCTTCATCTTTACAATGTCCTGTGAACAGTCATCACACTCATACTTTCATACAAACAATGTGTGGTCTACTTAATAGCAAAAACAGCCTAATGATCTTGTATGCACCGTATGTCACACTTATGCTCCCTGTACAGAATGCAGGGCATAAAAGAGACATACTGACGCAACTTCGTAGAACTGAATTGCCCCAGAAGAGAACACTCTCAATTGAACAAAGGAGTGTGTGCACATCTAGAAGGAAAAATGCAGAAGAAAAAGGGAAAACCCTCAGCCAGAAGGGAATCTAAAACAAAAAAAACAGCAAGAGGGGGTTGGAGTGAGGGAGCGAATACTGCAACAGTGAAGAGATGGACATCTACAGTTATGGTAAGATTTTACACAACTGTACTATGTTCTTCTATATTACTATTGCAGTATTCATAACAGAAGGGAGAGTAAAAAGCTCAAGAAACAGAACTGGAGGAAAAAAAGTAGAAGCAGAATGGGAGGTGGAAGGCTGAGAAGAGACTTCAGCAAACCCATATAAAATGGCTTCTGCAAAACCTGTCTGGCTCTATATACCATATCCAACTTTTAATGCTAGGTAAAGGCATGCACTGAAGACTAAGTATCCGCTTCAAGGATGGAATTGGTGTCCAGCCCCTTGACAAAGGTGCCGGAAAATGCAACAACTCTACAGGAATGAGCTCTAACAAAAGTACACAGAGATTTGCCATGAAAAGTATAACAAAATGAAATGGTCTTAGATATCCAGAAGGAGATGGTTTGCTTAGAAACAGCCAAACCCAATGTACTGGGATGAAAGAAAAAAAATCTGATCAGACTTATAAATGGCCTTAGTTTTATCCAAACAGTACCTGAGCTGTCTGTGCAAATCCAAGGTCTGCAGGACCCTCTCGCTAGCAGACTGAGGAGAAGGGATAAAGGAAGGGACTTGTACAGACCGATTCAAGGACAACTCATTTACTACCTTGGGCATAAAAGAAAGATTAGTACAAAGGGACACTCTGTCCCTGAGAGAAAACAAAAAAGGACGAATGGTCATAAGGGCCTGGAACTCAGAAACCCGCCAAATAGAAGAACAAGCCAGCAGCAAAATAGTCTTCCAGGCAGAATGTTGCAAAGAAACAGAATCTGCAGGCTCAAAAGAAGCCTAAGTCAATTATTCCAAAACAGAATTAAGGTCCCAAGGAGGAGGAATAGGTTTCCTTGGAGGCCAAATATGCAGGCCACCTTTAAGAAATTATTTGACCACAAAATGAGAAACCAAAGAAGGAATTGAAGGCAGATAAGCAGAAATGGCTGACAAATTGGCCTTCACAGAAGAATAGGCCAGGCCAGATTGTAGCAACTCACACAAATAAGACAGAACCAGTGGAACCCCTACTGAAAAAGGTCCTGGTTACGAACATGGCATCAGACAGAATTTTTTTTTCCATTTGGACATATAAGATTTTCTGGTTGAGGGTTTCCTTGCCTCCTGTAAAACCCTTAGCATGCCCTCAGAAAAGAGGTGCCTGGAAGGGATCAAAATCCAAGAGGGAGTAGGAGGTCCACATGGTGATATAAATGCTCAAATCAGCTCTCAGAGGGTGGAGTTACGGCCATCACAGTAACACCTATATAACCGATGGTCTCAGTAATGGAAGTTGCAAAATAGAGCATCACTGGGTAGATTGAAACATAGGCAGCCCTGGTCTGTAAAGTTTAAACCAGACTTTTAAACCAAAGAGATAAAGAGTCCCTGCCATAGCAACCAGATGGAAGAAAATGCAGGGGTACAAACTCTTCCCTGGCTCTCTCAATGACATATCTTTCTGATCGTCTCTTGCTTAGGAGCAGGTAGGGGCCCCTTCCTCCAAGAACAAACTGGTTTCAGATTTATGACTAGATGGTTTGAGGGTCAAGAGACATGAAGAGAAAAATCATTTATACAAACATTGGTGTAGGATCTTTACCCTCTACAGTGTGTAAATTTCTCGCAACTCTGTTTTTTTACCAGGGCAATAATTCACTCCCACCTTCAGCACATGCTCTTAAATGAGCACCAGAGCACCTATTAATGCCCGTTAAGGATGGCTTCACTAAAGCATTATATTCAGACATTGCCCAGATGTGTGCATAGTTTAACAGCATAAGCAGCAGAGGGTTTCTCATGAGGGAAGCTGGCTTTAACTGGCAGAGACTATGGTCTAGGTGGCTACGACTGTGGAGTGCTCCAGGAAGGAGCCTACTGCAGAATATAATAAAGCATATTATGTGAAAAAAAGATCTCATCAATTCTGTACCCAAACTATTGTTATAGCATCAATATTACTGACAGTCTTCCATGTTTCTTATCACAATAATGAAATGTAGTGTTCTGTAAGATACACACTGTGAATCATGCAAGAATATAACTAAGTATTTCCTTAGATATCTTTACACAAAGTATTAAGTGCAGCTGTAGGAAGATGAAGATGTGAGTACTTCTATAAGTCACAAAACTGGGATGATGCATTTTTAGCCTGAATATCCAACTGGATAGGGGAGGGAATAGCTCATAAATCTGAGCAATTGTGACTCGTGGCAACAATAAATAGCAAGGGGTGCACAGGGGCATGGGCAGCATGGAGATCAAACTCTGATATCAATTTATCCCAGGAATAAACATCAAATAAGGCTCAAAAGAAGAGAAAGTCCCAACAGCAAAAATACATACAAAATCCAACAGACAGACAATGAAACAACAGAAAGACATTGCTACAAAAATGTTTACATCAGGCTTTCTTATACGCTGTCTTCTTCGGTGCTTACCTTGATTCCTTACTTTTAAAGTACTGATGACCCCAAACATGTCCGTCGCTACGGGAGAAAGGCTTACTGGTGAGAGTGCATTATAAAAAGCCCGTGTGTCATTGTGCAATCGCTACAAATGATCTTTGTGAGTAACATGGAATGATTGAATTGCTTAAAACGCAATACTTATAATGCAACAAATAAATGATATACTCACCATATACTATGAGTGGGAGTTCAAACCATACTGCAGCTAATCTGTAGAGAATGAAAGGTGAAATGATCCCGCCAATATCAGAGAACGCTGAGCAGACGGACAGACCAAGGTTCCTGGGAAAATAAATGCAAACTCCTGAATATCCTGAAAGTTCACAGCTGAAGTATATTTTTATACATAACAAAATTTACAAACAAAAGAGATCGTGTTAAAAAATCAGATTTACTGAATCTAGAGTAAGGAAGAATAATTTGTTTTAGGAGATTACTGGTGCAGTACATTAACAGAAACAGAATCTAGCAAATTTGCTGATCCCAAATTAAACTTTTTTATGATACAGTGAGTGATTCACACATTTATAAATATTTTGGTTTAGGTGCTTGCCTGCCTTCAAATAAATTAAAAACACTTTAGTTAAACTTCATAAATTATCATCTTATGAAATAACTAAACAGGTTATAGCAAACTCTGATTCCACTGCTATATGGAAAGAGTCAGACATATGCAGAAACATTAAACTGGCAAACGGAAAATAAAGGTTGCTTTTTATATTGTTTACTCGAATCTACATGCTAACCTTCCACCCAGTCTTCATAAGGAAGACAACGTGACTTTCATACATGTGGATGTTTGTGCACTTTATAATGTAGTGACCCCTCCAGATCAAGCAGATGTGCATTAACATTACTGCTCATACACAATGCGCTCATGCACAGAGTTAACACTATCCATGCACTGACTGAAGCCCTGCTTGTGCCCTCATGGTCTCATCCATGCCTTTCCCCGGGCAGACAAACTGGCTTCCGCTTACTCAAGCTATCCGCTATCCCCCTCCTCATTCAACCTTTCCGTGGTCAGGATGACAGCCAGCTCTGTGTTACCTAAGCTGCAAGTAGAAATCCAAACTACTTGACTGTCAGATTTTTTTATAAGAGCAAGATACGTTTAAAGGCTCAGCACTATTTTTATACACGCTTAACTGTTTTAATTAAATCAAGGGGATTATCTAGCTTGCCATTTCCTGTATTATACAATGACATAAATTATAAACATACCTTATTATTAATGTTGTAACAATTTTCCATCTACTCAAAAACAGTTACTCATGCCTTTTGAACAAAATTTGCAATATAAATTTGAGCATTAAAGACATCTCAGTTTTTATTAAGACAAGGTTAAAGCAGGGTGCAGTAATGAATTATTTCTAAAAATGATACTGAGGATTTCTGTGGACTTCTGATGATGTCAGCACCCATGAAGGAAGTTTGTCTATTTCTATCAGTTTAAAACCATGCTCTCCAAAGATATTTTATTAGGAAATTTATGACAATTCACAGCAGAAAACTGGAAAGGGGCAGAGCTTCTAAAAGCATTCTTTAATATAATGATAGAGGAAGGTGATAAGGAATTAGACTCACTACAGAGCAAGACAGTTAGTGGGCATTCACCCTGTAAACCAGCATGTTCACACATGGACAAAGAAATGGAGACTAGGCAATTAAATGCAACAGGGTATAAGCCAAAATGCAAGGTATCCAAAAACTCTAGGATAACATAACTTGCTCTTAAGGGATTTACAGATTTATATTTAACTTTAGGGCATTGCTTACTATTTCTCTGATAGTTTCATTAGTTAATAACACCTGCCAATGTTTTTTTTTACAATTTCCATGACATTTCTTGAATCACTAGTAAAAGCCAAAAGAAAATTGGTAGCATAATCTCTTTCCTGCTCTTGTGCTAAACTAACCAGTTCTGAAAAATATGGTCTAGCTTCAGCACCTCTCATGTTAGATATATCCTTCAATTTCCCTTTTACTGTATCCCCTAGCCATTAGATCCTTATGAAAGGAATCTAGCTCCCTGTTAAAATTCTCATCTACCACTGTTAGCCTAGATAACCTCTTTCCTTGGCCCTTTATAATATTCTTAAACACATGCCCTCTATGCATATTATTTCTATACATGTATAAATTTTTATGGCATGGTTTTCTGTATATTTCTGTTGATGTCCTGTCCATAGCTTTCCTAACTTTTACATCTAAAACATAAATCTCCTTTTGTAGACATTTCTATAGCAAAGTTAAGAAACTGAGTGCAACTATTCATATGTCCATAAAGGGCCAGTAATTCTTCATCTTTACCCCCAGACAAGAAAGAGGTCATCGACAAACCTTCTGTAAAACAAAATATTTTTCTTGCAACTTTCATTATTCAATTTATATAATATATAAATGTTTTAAAACTGTTAAATTGGTCTGATGAAGCAACAAGGAGAGTTGTGAAAGTGCTTACCATTTTTATTATTTTGTATAAAGTAAAAATATATGTTTTAACCACTTTTATTGTCATTTCCATTACTGAACAGTGTATGTTTAGCTGTGCATTGACACAGTTTGCTGTTGGATTGTTTACATACAAGTTTTAGAGCAGAGAATTTACTGCATTGGTTGTAGCAGTTTGTTTTGTAATTTATAGGTATCATTGTTCTAGAGAAGGAACATAAGGTGATCCTGAGCAATTTTTATCTAAAACGATAAAACAACATTTATATTTCCTATAGAAAGTCCTGCTAAGAGGAGTCTGAGCACAGTGTAGTCATGTGCCAAAGTCCATCAGACATTTTTGATTTCTTTGTTAACCAAATAAAGGCATTCTTCATTTATTTGTTAACCAGGTAAACACACTTACTACTGGTATTTCATTTAGGGAATGAAGGAGGAGCACTAATTCTAGTAACTTGCTCAGAGTTGCACAATAGGCAAATGGAGACTGTGGAGATCAAACCCATGAATGAAAGCCTAACTGCTCCCTACTTTTATTGTCTACATTAAACTGTCAGGTAGATGACCTCTGCTGTTTATACAAGTGCATTACTTCAAATAAAATGTGTTGCTTCAGAGCTAAATCCACCCCCACACCGAATTGATCACCATTGCCTGTCAGTCAGCAAATCCAAATGGCTGCCTGTAAAACAAACAACTTATCTCTTCCTGGGATCACTTCTGTTTAAACTACTATGCCAAGTTACCCCATCTACCTTCTCCAGAAAGCTATTTACATATATCTCTTCTAAACTGCATCTCAGATACTGTCCTAACAGTGATCTTATATTCAGAATTCCCAGAACCAAACTCCAATGTACTGACTCTGTCTCTTTCTCTCTCTCTCTCTCTTTCCCCAGTCCTAAAAGAATTACCTACTCACTCAAAGTTCAGGCCATAACTGAAATATTTCTTTATCAAAGTAAGCAAATACAAATGCGATACTGCTGCTCATATTGCCTAACCTAGCTGAAGCTCTCACTACTCTGTTCATGTCTCCTCTCTGCACACCACACTCTCCATCCAGACAACACAGATTTGTATACATGTAAATACTTGTGATGCTTTGTTTTTTTTCCCTACAGTAACAGTACACAGGCTATTATTTCTTAATCATTGTCATTCTTTACCTTTTCTATGCTATATTGCATTCTCTGGTAACATTGTACACATACTGTTTATTTTGTGACCTCATTGTGCTTTGTAACCGATTCTGAATCTGCAATTGGTCATAATTGATCAGTGATCTACTCTAGTAATCCAGAAAACAAGCAAGATGTGTCAGATAATCAGCTACAGACATAAACAACATATCCTGTATCCAGGCTGGATAAAAATGCAGCTGCTATTAAATAACCAATCCTGTTTAATTAAGTCTCTTGTGAATAGCATTGGAAAGGTATCAGTAAAATTTGTCAGCAGTTAGCCTAATGTAGGTAGCAGGCATTCCTGCTCTGACTTTACATCCAGTAAAACTGATGGCAATTTGGAATGATGCCACTCAAACCTCCAATTTATTGTAGGATTTTGGGCATACCATATGGGGAATGTTGTATAAATAAGCTACAGCTTGTGATTATTATTTGGAATGGCGCAGCATGATAAGCAGAAAATCATAGTCCACAAATATGGTTTGTAGAATCCCATGAGGAGTCATAAAATAACCAAAGAGACTTGGAAAGGAAAACTGTCTGTGAATTCTCAGAAGATTCATGTCCTTCAGGAACATTTTAAATTATTCAGGTGTCTCTGATGCCAGTCATGACAAGTCACATGGTCTGCAGTTGGCAAAACTTTTCAGAAAAAATGGGAAATTATATTTGCTCATCTCCTGATGGAGGCTGGGATTATGCAACTGATACTTGTGCAAAATGAGAGATATTATATGTGTATATATACCAGCATGTATGCAATGTGTTAATATTATTTATTTATTCATTTACTCAATCACTCATTCATTCATTCATTCATTCATTTATTCATTGTTAATTACCAAACAAAAGCGACTATTGTCATGGGTAACCCATTTGTAAAGGGAGAATCTAGACACTCAAAGCAGCCCAAGATAGTGATGAGAGGTCTACTAGCTCTGATAATTATTTGCATCAGGAAATTGTAACTATCACATTTCATCACAGAAGATAGTAAACCTTCTTAAGAACATTTTTACAATATAAGAAAAAAGTTTTTGTTAACTGGACGAGACTATAATAATATAAAATCTCCAAAGGATGTAAGTACCTTGAGGCAGTAACCAGATCAATCAAAAAGTAATACTGCTTGCAGGGTCTATATTAGAACGTCGAATATTTAACAGTTCGAATTACTAAAGGTCGACCTTTAGTGATCGAACTGTTAAAACATCGAATGTTCAGAAAAAAAAATAGAAACAAAAAAAAAAATTGAAACGGTGTAGGCAGGTGGACAAGCCCACCTGCACCCCCCACACCCCCCCACTACTTAAATATACCAACTCCGAGACCACACAACATTGAAGTAAATGGAAATCTCCCCTTATGGAGATTTCCATTTACTTATTCGATGTTCTGCAGTTTCCCTATTCTCGTGTCGACAATGTCAGATTCGACATTGCCGGCTTTTGAGAATTTAATGTAGACCCCTGTTTGAATCTCCTGTCAGGACTGGGAACTTGTAAGGAGTAGTTGAGCAGAGCTCCTTCTCCACTAATTATTGAAACTGTAATTTTAAAGCTACAACATTAAAACAACCAGTATAGAGTCATATATAAGCTTCTGGTGGTGGTGGTGGTGGTGTGGTTTATTCATTCTGCTTATACGATGAAAATAAAGCAAAAAAGTAAATCAAAGTAATTTTTAGCAGGTTGGAGTTACTCCTCAATAAGGAGGAAGACTGCTTTGAAACTAACACTGAGAGTTTGCTAATGAAAAGGATAACAGACAGTATGCAAAAAGGGAAAGTGTAGTCAAAAACATCAGAACTGCGGATGATTAATACTAGTTTATTAAAAAAGTCATAAAACTCAAATGTGGGGTCCTAATGGCATTTAGATAAGTAACATCAATGAAATTCCAAGCAACAATCCAAACTCCAAAATAAAATGAAGAGTAGTTTATTGTAGTAAGCGCTTTCACCCGTAGGCTTCTTCAGACTTTGCCAGTTTATTGTTGTATATTAAAAGATTTGATAAAAGAATTGGAGAAGTGGATGCAGACACTTCTTCTCATTCTGACAAACTGGTAGGTGTGTAGGGGTCTATGAATGTAATCCTGGAAGCAATGATGGAACTTTTACAGGTTAAAATTGTGGATATAGAAGATAGAAACTAACATAAAAATCTATGCTTCACTTGTGTGCCAGAAAAGGCTGAGGATGGTGAATTGTGTGGGGGTTCATGAAAGATATTTGCATATTTTTTCTTCCACAATCACTTCGGGTAAAGTTTTATAGATCCTGTTGGTTACTTCTATACCTGTGAACTTAAAAAAGATTTCATCAAAATTCTGGGCTTCTAGAAAAATATAAAAATAGTAGAAGCAAGAGTTTGGAGTGACCATGGTTCTAAAGCTTTATCAAGGCAAATGAGAGGAGCCTTTTTTAATGCAATGAATCTACATAGGAGAGGAAATTTCAAATTTAAACTGTTGTGACCAACCTCCTTAAGAGTCCCTCTCTCGGGGGGAGGGGTTATTCATGTTTATGTTCCTTAAGATGCAGAGGCTAAATTCCACCCACTGTTCTATGCAGGCACAGGGACTCATCTAAGGTGGCAAGCTTTGCAGAAGAAGACGTTCAAATCTGTTTAGGGCAACTAAGAAGGAAAACAGTGACATTTTCTAGGTATTTAAGAGATACTTATATTAAATGCAGCACCTGTCAATAGCTTATATATCAAAGATTTAAGGGTGATTTCAGACAGGAAGGTTTTGTAATAGTGACTTGCTATGTAAGTAATTTTTGCAGTCCTATCATTGAATGTCAATGGATTGTCAAATCCTTAAAAAATCCAAGAATTTGTGCATAATAGCAAATGCAAGTCTCTGTATTATTGCAAGAAACACGTGAATGACAATGAGCATTTGAACCTAGAGAACATTGAGTGTAAATTTTATTAGAGTTTTTATTATATCCATAAGGAGGTCAAAAGGGTGCTGATACACAATTGCAAAGAAATTTGACTGTTTGGCAGTTGGGGCACAAAATGATAATGAAGGAAGATATGTACTTGTAAATGGGAAACTAGAGGGAGGGTTATGTATGACTGTAAATCTATATATCCCAGCAGGGATTGCTCAACACTCTATATCAAGAAAGTTAAGATAGTGGGCTATATAGTACAGGACAGGAGGTAGAACACCGTTTTTGTCACTAGTGAGGTGCAAACTTTTCATACAGCTCAGAGGTTATCTGTGTTAACTGCCTTATTTATTTATTTATAAGTATGTTACACTGACGGAGGTGATAGATGTGCATTAGTCATTAAGGCTTCCTAAAAATGGTTTACTATTGAAATTGCAATTGAACTTAGTCGAACGGCCACTTCTGCGACGCATTTGCACGAACCGAAACCGCGAAAATTTTTCGCAACCGACGGGCATTCGACATTCGACATTACCGGCCGCACAACACCTCCACACCCATGCTACCATGGCTCACGCAGGGGCGAGGATCTGCTGTTCGCACAATTGGATTCGACCACGGTGACATTCGCTCTTCAGCCTTCGTGCAAGTCGAGTCGCACATAGTCGATTCAGCATTTCAATGGTAAACCCCTAAAAATACATACATGTATTTCTCATATAGGTATAAATCATGTTTAAGAGTAGACACAGACAAGGTCAGCACAGAGCATGTGTATCTTATTCGGAGTTTGTATGCATTCCCTGC